>NC_081380.1:47048570-47066070 GCF_030684315.1 Stegostoma tigrinum
TCAGTGCTGAGGGAGCCCCGCACTGCCAGAGAGTCAGTGCTGAGGGAGCGCTGCACTGTCGGAGGGTCAGTGCTGAGGGAGCCCCGCACTGTCGGAGGGTCAGTGCTGAAGGAGCGCCGCACTGTCGGAGGGTCAGTGCTGAGGGAGTGCCACACTGTCGGAGGGTCAGTGCTGAGGGAGCACCGCACTCTCGGAGGGTCAGTGCTGAGGGAGTGCCGCACTGTTGGACAGCCAGTGCTGAGTGAGTCCCGCACTGTCAGAGGGTCAGTGCTGAGGGAGAGGGCACTGTCGGAGGGTCAGTGCTGAGGAAGTGGGCACTGTCGGAGGGTCAGTGCTGAGGGAGCGCCGCACTGTCAGAGGGTCAGTGCTGAGGGAGTGCCGCACTGCCGGAGGGTCAGTGCTGAGGGAGTGCCGCACTGCTGGAGGGTCAGTGCTGAGGGAGCGCCGCACTGTCGGAGGGTCAGTGCTGAGGGAGTGCCGCACTGTAGGAGGGTCAGTGCTGAGGGAGCGCCGCACTCTCGGAGGGTCAGTGCTGAGGGTGGGCACTGTCGGAGGGTCAGCACTGAGGGAGTGCCGCACTGTTGGACAGTCAGTGCTGAGGGAGTCCCGCACTGTCAGAGAGTCAGTGCTGAGGGAGAGGGCACTGTCGGAGGGTCAGTGCTGAGGAAGTGGGCACTGTCGGAGGGTCAGTGCTGAGGGAGCGCCGCACTGTCGGAGAGTCAGTGCTGAGGGAGTGCCGCACTGTAGGAGGGTCAGTGCTGAGGGAGCGCCGCACTCTCGGAGGGTCAGTGCTGAGGGTGGGCACTGTCGGAGGGTCAGCACTGAGGGAGTGCCGCACTGTTGGACAGTCAGTGCTGAAGGAGTCCCGCACTGTCAGAGAGTCAGTGCTGAGGGAGAGGGCACTGTCGGAGGGTCAGTGCTGAGGAAGTGGGCACTGTCAGAGGGTCAGTGCTGAGGGAGTGCCGCACTGCCGGCGGGTCAGTGCTGAGGGAGCGCCGCACTGTCGGAGGGTCAGTGCTGAGGGAGTGCCGCACTGTTGGAGGGTCGGTGCCGAGGGAGTCCCGCACTGACAGAGAGTCAGTGCTGAGGGAGAGGGCACTGTCGGAGGGTCAGTGCTGAGGGAGAGCCGCACTGTCGGAGGGTCAGTGCTGAGGGAGCGCCGCACTGTCGGAGGGTCAGTGCTGAGGGAGTGCTGCACTGTCGGAGGGTCAGTACTGAGGGAGCGTCGCACTGTCAGAGGGTCAGTGCTGAGGGAGCGCCGCGCTGTTGGAGGGTCAGTGCTCAGGGAGTGCCGCACTGTCGGAGTGTCAGCGCTGAGTGGGCGCCGCACTGTTGAGGTTCTGCACAGATTCCTTAACTCCACTGAGTTCTACTCGGGAATAGAAATCTGGGACACTCTGCATCTCAGAAAGCTCATCAGGTTGCAGTTGACTGAAATATTCAAGACTGAGATTGAAGGATCTTTCTGGGTAAGATAAGTAACACGGGTAACTGGAGTTAAGGCACAGATAACTTGCTGTTGTCTGGGAACCAGTCTCATGGGTTTAAATGGCCCCCTCCTTCCTGATACAACAATCAGTTTTCTGCCTGAAGAATAGCAGGGTATTTTTGTTTGGTCTCATGGCCAATATTCCTCCTGCAATCTACAATGAAGAGCAGGCCAATAAACGACCTCGTTGCTGTGTATTGAAATGGCTGCTACATTTGCAACCGTGATATTAACTGCTGAACATAAGAGTAAATATGGGGAGGGCGTTGTTGCAATTATGAGGCAATGTAAAGATCACTTGGAGGTTACACCTTCTTCTGAAGAAGAAATATTAAAAATACCTTCCCGAATAAAATTTCTTTGTGATTTGGTTGTTTTCTGATTCTAGGGTCATGCAGCTTGGAAGCAGACTCTCTGGACCAACCAGTTCGTGCCGAATATATAATCCCCAAGTAAATCTGTCCCACCTACCTGCTCCAGGCCAATTTCCCAACCAGACCTTTCCGATTCATATATCCGTGCTAACGTCTTCTGAACATTGCAATTTTACCCCCAACCACCACTTCATCAGGAAGCTCATTCTACATGAGAACTGCCCTCTGTGTAAAAAAATTACCTCTTATGTCATTTTGAAATCTCTACTCTCACCTTAAAAATGTGCCCTCTAATCTTGAAATTTCCCATCTGAGGGAAGAGACAGCAACCATCAATTTGATTTATACCTCTCATTATTTTATAATTTTCTATAAAGTCACCTGTCAACCTCCTATGCTCCAGTGGAAAGAAGTCCCAGCATAATAAAATGTGAGGCTGGATGAACACAGCAGGCCAAGCAGCATCTCAGGAGCACAAAAGTCCCAGCATACCCAGTCTTTCCTTCTAATTCAAACCTTCCGTACTCACAACATCCTGGCAAATCTTTTCTGAACCCTCTCTCGCTTGATAATATCCTTTCTATAACTGGGGCATTTAAACAGTCCTTGGATAAGCACATGGATGATGATGGGATAGTGTAGGGGAGGGGCTTAGATTAGTTCACAGGTTGGCGCAACCTGGAGGGCCGAAGGGCCTGTTCTGCGCTGTATTGTTCTATGTTCTATGTTCTGACTGGCAACCAGAACTAGACACAGTATTCCAGAAGAGGCCTCACCAATGTCCTGTACAACCTCAACATACAATAATGAAGTTGTTGTCTGCTGTCATTGGAATGGTCTGTGGCTACAAGCTCCTTATTATTCATTACCGTGAGGCCATGGATGGGGTAAAGTGCTGCTCTTGAGCTACTCAATGCTTGGCCAATAGCCAGCGTGTAATAAAATAATACATGTGGAAACTCTAGGCTCTGCACTTGAAGGAGAGAACTGGAGGGGGCTGGAGAGAGAGAGAGAGAATGCTAGAGTGTCAGAGATAAAGAGGGAGAGAACCAGCGAGAGAAAGATAAAGCGAGCTAACGACAGAGAGGGAGACCAAACTAGAGAGGGAGAGTGGCAAGAGGGAGAGAACAAGAGAGACAGAGTTCAAGGGCTGTGTGAAAGATCAGGAAGTGTGGGATGGATTGAATAACTCTTTCATACAGCTGGCACAGGCCTCCTGTGCTTTGTCGTTCCAGGGGGACAAATAGGAAGAGAGAGATGCACAGAATAGAGAGACTTCTTCACTCGCCCCATTTGTATTCTTCCCAGGACAGCTCCGGTTTCACTCAGACTGCACTTTAAGTTAGGGGCACAGCTCGATTGATACTATTGTCAGCTCCCTCTGATTTCCCCTCTATTCCACCCACCCATGTATGCGTGTGCACACACACACGCACACAGGGGTACATACAGGGAGGTATGCAGACATGGTCACAGGCGTGTAGTTGCACATATACAAACATACACAAAGTCCTCATTTTAAGTTTCATAAATAAACGACCGAACAGCACACTGATGAGTTGACTGGTAATGAATGTGACCTCCCTTTGGCCCTGATTAGTAATTCTTCCCCGCCCCGAGTGTGTGAGTAATCTCCTGGAACGTGCAGACACTGGGCCTCCTTTCACACGCCCCTGGGAGAGTTTGAAAAATAGACTGATCCCCTGCATTAAACATTAACACACATTCCTGAACAGCTACATCATCAGTGGCCAGGGAATGTCAGAAATCTCCAGCTGGCTGCAAACACAAATCAAAGTATCTGATCACTCCAGTTTAAATACTCTCCCATATCCAAGCTAACAGGCTTGTGTACTTGGACATCCTGTCAAACACAGTGACCATACCATTGTTCTCGACACCTCCCCACTCGCTGGTGTCCAGCTGGTGGGACTCTCCTACCTGGATCCATTTGTATCCATCTGATCATAGCCAGAGAACCACCGGCAATAGCCTGTCTTCCTTCTCCCACACATTTAGCTCTGGTAAATCAACTTCTCATCTACCCAGTGTCCCAGAAGTATAGAGTCATTTACAGCTCAGAATGAGGCCATTCAGCCCATTGAGTCTATGCTGACTTTCTGTGGAACAACCCAGCCAGACCAATTTCTCTGCTTCCTGCCCATAGCTCTGTAAATGTATTTCCTTCAATTGATTGGCAAATAAACTCTGTTTAGTTTAGGCTTTGCCATGGAGAATGCATTGGTTTAAGATGACTGTCAGTTAACTCTCAAGATTTATTTAAATTTTGCATCAGACAGATTGACTGTAATTGATTGGGAAACAAGCCAGGAAATGTCTCTCACCTGTTTTGTTCACTAAATACACAATGTGGATCCATGTTCTTTCCATATGAAAAAGAAGGCCCTGTGTATGAAGGTGAAGCAAACTGCTTCATGTTGGCACAATGCAACAACAACATGAATGGTGTCCACCATTAATAGGATGCTGCCACGAAGCCAAAAGACAACCTGCCTATCACACGATAAATAGTTTGGTATTTGAATTTCAGTACCAGTGGTGCCAGACAGGTAGGCTGTTTGCCCTGAAGACTGGCACACCATGTGCTCTCAGCTGTTTGTGACCAACAACCATACCGCAATCACAAAACTCTGTTCAACATTAGATATGTCTCTGTGATTGGACAGCACTTGCTAAATAATTATGAACATGCTACAAATTACTCTGAGAACCAAATTATGATTACTAGCCAGGTTTTCAATATGGCACACCGTTTTGTAATGGAGGCGCAAATATTCATATGGGGCCTGTTCTTCATAGCCAGACGGAATATATACACACAATGTATAGGTTCTGACTAAACAAAACAGGGTGACAGCCATATTCCTGTCCATGTTTTGGGGTAATGCCTTGACCAAACAGAATAGATCTGCCTGGTTTAAATCTAAACAAAGCTTAGCAGTTAACTGCTAGTCATCATCTAATTGATGCACCCTGGAAGGCAAACTGTCAGAGCCAACTTGTAACCTTGTGAAATCTCCTCTCATGTAGTATTTCCCCTCTAATTGGTATTCTTGCAAGTCGCCCTGAGGAGCACAAGATGAAAAGTTTTTGATGAAATGTGTCTGAGTTACCTTGTCTATCCAAAGCACAAATTAATTTTGTGACCCTCTGTCTAATCTCGCTTCGATCTCCTGAGCTCCAAGGAGGCCCATCCCAGATTCTCCAAGCTAACCTTGTAGCTAAAGCTACCCCACCCCATTCCCAGGAATCATTCTGGTAAATCTCCTCTGTAGCATCTCAAAAATCATCACATCTTTCCAAGTGTGGTGACCGGAACTAGATGCAAGTGGATATGGTGATCAAGAAGGCATATGGTATGCTTGCCTTTATTAGCCAGGGCATAGAGTATAAAAATTGGCAAGTCGTGTTGTAGCTGTATAGAAGCTTAGTTCGGCCACATTTGGAATATTATGTACAGTTCTGGTCCCCACACTACCAGAAGGATGTGGAGGCTTTGGAGAGGGGATAGAAATGGTTTACCAGCATGTTGGGAGCTATTAGCTATGAGGAGAGATTGGACAAACTTGGCTTGTCAGTGGCTGAAGGGCTACCTGATAGCAACATTTACGAAGCATCTTGACAGAAATGTGAATAGGCAGGGAAGAGAGAGATATGGACCACATAGAGGGAAAAGGCTTTGTTTAGAAAGGCATCCTGTATTGGTGCAGTCCTGGTGGGCTGAAGGGCCTTTTCTTGTGCTGTACTGTACTTTGTTCATTGTTTAACATTCTAGTTATGGCCTAACTAGACTTTTATAAAGGAACTGCATCAGTTCCCTGCTCCATGTACTCAATGTTTCTAATTATAAAGCCAAAATCCTACAAGAATTGTTAATCTCTGTCTCAATACACCACCATTAAAGATACACACACACACACACACACACACACACACACACACACATACAATACCCCCTGCCATGCACACTCACTGGTACTGTGCTATTAAATTTGTGTTGCATCTTCCTACCTTTCTCCCCAAACAAGTCACCTCATGTTTCTCCATCTGCCATCTTCCATCTGCCACTTGTCTGCTCATTCTGCTAGCCTTGTGCAGTCAATTGTTATCACCCTCACTGTGTTACCCCTTCACTTTGTTAAATTGACACATTTTGAAATGTTACTCAGTATCTCAAGATTCGAGTCAGTCACCAGAAAAGGCAGCTGATGGAGAATAATGTTACCTTCGTCCAGTCTCAAAAACAACCATTTACCACAACTCAGAGATAATGGGAACTGCAGATGCCGGAGAATCCGAGATAACAAAAGTGTGGAGCTGGATGAACACAGCAGGCCAAGCAGCATCTCAGGAGCAGGAACGCTGATGTTTCAGGCCTAGACCCTTACCACAACTCACTGTTTTCAGTCCCTAGATTAATTTCTTATCAAAGTTGACAATGATCTTCCTTTTCATGAAGACCAATGGTTAACATTTGGGACATTATTGCAAACCATGCCATCAGTTTGTACTTTAATCATTCCAGCTCGAGCTTTCCACCACCTCTCCAAATCCCTTCATTTTGTCAAATTGGTACACTGTGTATCCAACATCTAATACTGAACTTGGAGTTTTATCTCCAACATAGATAGAGTTAATAGCCAGAGACTATTTCCCAGGGCAGAAATGGCTAACACGAGGGGTCGTAGTTTTAAGCTGGTTGGAGGAAAGTATAGAGGGGATGTCAGAGGCAGGTTCTTTACACAGAGAGTTGTGAGAGCATGGAATGCGTTGCCAGCAGCAGTTGTGGAAGCAAGGTCATTGGGGTCATTTAAGAGACTGCTGGACATGCATATGGTCACAGAAATTTGAGGGTGCACACATGAGGATCAATGGTCAGCACAACATTGTGGGCTGAAGGGCCTGTTCTGTGCTGTACTGTTCTATGTTCTATCCCTCCTGGACTCGGCCCTAAGTTCTGGAATATCGCTTCTAAACCTTAGCCTCTCCGTTCTTTAAGATGCTCCTTCAGACCTAGCTCATTGACAAAACTTTTGGTTGCCTGACCTCATTTTGTTGTTGTTGGAGGATATGAGCATTGCTGGCCAGGCCAACGTTTTTTGTCTATTCCTAACTGCCCCTGATGGTGAGCTGCCCAAAGTCTTTGTAGTATAGAGATACCGACAGTGCCATTAGGGAGGGAATGCCAGGATTTTGACCCAGCAACACTGAAGGAGCAGCGATTTATTTCCAAGTCAGGGTGGTGAGTGACTTGGTTGGGAACTTTCAGGTGAGGGTGTTCCCATGTATCTGCTGCCCTTGTCCTTCCAGATGGTACAAGTCACAGTTTAGCAAGATGCTGTTTACACAGCCTCAGCGAATTTCTGCACTGCACCTTGTAGATATGGGGAGGCATTGTCCTAGTGCTTACCGCTAGAACTGTTGATCCAGTGACCCAGCTAACAGTCTGGAGGCCTGGGTTCAATAAAAATCTGGAATTAAGAGTCGCATGATGACCATGAAACGGATGTGATTGTCAGAAAACTTAGGGGAGGAAACTGCTGACCTTACCTGAGATCTGGCCTGCATGTGACTCCAGATCCACAGCAATGTGGTTGACTCTTAATTGCCCTCTGGCCAATCAGAGATGGGCAATAAATTCTCGCCTGGCTAGTGACACCCATATCCTATGAATGTATAAACAAAACCTGCCCCCACTCTATGTTGGTAATGAAGGGAATAAATGTCCAAGTTGATGGATGGGGTGCTTTATTCCTTACAGCGTCACTGTTTATTGTTGTAAGGGTCACCCATTATGTAACTAAACAGAGTCGCAGTTACTCAGCGTAATAAAAGGTTACTTACATTTGCTAATGTTTTATGAAGTGATCAGAATTGCAGGCTGTGTTGTCAGAGAGAGGGTTAGCTCTAGGGAACATTGAGAATCTGAAGAATGTTATCAAAATGTCTGTTTAGACTCAAGTCGAACAGAGCAACACAATTCCTTGGAATCTGTGCGAGAGCCTGAGGGCATTGCAAAAGTTATCAGCAGGGTTTTTCCAAAAAAACAGGGTACAGTCAGGTCTGTGAGTGTGATCACACCCAAAGGAAAACTTCAGAAAACTGAAGGTTAATTTGCCGAGAGCTGGTTCCACAAAGCAAGCTGTATGGTTTCTGGAGCTTTAACCTCTAACAATGAGAGCTGGATAATTTGCATTAGTGCCTGGCCACGCAGGGTCATTCTGAAGCCCATCCCAGCTGATGTCATCATGTCACTGTGATAAGATGGACTCTCGGATCTGAGCTACAGAGCAAAGCAACTGCAGTCAACTGCAATTAGTTCACACCCAGGTTCATGGATCTGAGCTCACTCTGAGAATTAATTTATATTTTCAGGACACTCAGGGATGAGAGTCTAAAATCACCCAGAGACACTGGAAAAGCTGATATTATTCTCCTTAAGTTTGAAGAGAAGAATTAACCTGGGTGTTCAAAATAATGAGGGTTTTTGACAAGAGTAAATAAGGAAGAATCTGTTCCCAGTGGCTGGAGGGTCAGAAACCAAACGATACAGATTGAAGGCTGAGGAACAGATGGAGATGAAGGGAATATATTTTGCATAAAACTAGTTACGATTGGAATGTGTGTGTTTATATGTATAATATATATATATATATCAATGTTGAATGTATATATATCAATAGAAAGGAATTTGAATAAATACTTAAAAGTAAAGAATTGACATGGCTATGGGAAAAGACCATTGTGGAGAGATCCTCAAGGAGCAGCACCAACAGGATAAGATGAATCGTTCATTTTCGTGCTATCAGAATCTATAAACTGTACAATTCTCTCTCAAGTTAGGCTTTGTAGGGCTGACTGGGATAGGAAAGGATTTCCTAACGCAGGAGCATTCTGTGTCCTCACTCCTTCGGGTCTTCATGTGTAACAAATTCCTCAGGTAGTTTTATACTCTTAGAATGTGACAGCCAACCTGCATACAGCAAAATCCCACAAACACTAATATCATCATAACGAGATCATTTGTTTTGTTTTAGTGAGATTGATTTTGAGATTAGTATTGAGGTTGTTGACTTGCTCGCCAAACTGGCTGGCTTTTGTTCAGATGTTTTCTCACTGTGCTAGGTGTCATCATCAGTGAAGCCTCCGAAGAAGCGATGTTGTTCTACTCCACTCGGAATTTATACTGTCCGGTCTGTTACGGTGAATAGTGTCATTTCCAGTTTTGATCTGTACGGGTTTGTATATGGGGTCCAATTCTATGTGTTTGTTGATTGAAGTGTGGGTGGAGAACCATGCCTCTAGGTATTCCCCTGTGTGTCTGTGTTTGGCTCGGGCTACTATGGTTACCTTGTCCCAGTTAAACCGATGGCCTTCACTGTCTGAATGTACCCATGGCCACTCTACAACGAACACTTAGAAGGATTAAAGACCCCATTCCCAAACATGCAGAATGAACGTGGTTTACAAAATACCATGCAACAACTGCCACGGACATTACATCGGACAGACAGGAAGGAAACTAGCCATCAGAATACACAAACATCAACTGGCAGCAAAACGGTACGATGAATTCTCCTTAATATCTGTACATTCAGACAGTGAAGGCCATCAATTTAACTGGGACAATGTAACCATAGTAGCCCAGGCCAAACATAGACACGCATAGGAATTCCTAGAGGCATGGTTCTCCACCCGTAATGCAGTCAACAAAAATCTTGAGTTGAACCCCAGATCTAAACACACACAGATCAAAACCGGAAATGACAGTACTCACCATTACAGACCAGACCTGTATAAATTCCGGGCGGTGTAGAACAACATCACTTTGTCGCACACTCCACTAATGATGTCACTTACCATGGGGACGAAATGTCTGAACGAGAACAAGCCAGCTCGGTGAGCAAGTCAACAACCTCATCCATAACCCAAGCTACAGATCTTTGCCAAAACTTTGGGATAAATATTGGTCAGCCCACCAGGATAACTTCGCTGCTCTGCTTTCAAGACCAGATGGATCTTCAGTTTGCGAAAGACAGTAACTCCAACAATGCAGCACTCTCTTGGTTCTGAGAGTGTCAGAATTGAAACATACTGGAAATCACAGTGGGTCAGGTAGCATCTGTGGAGAGAGTGAAAGTAAGCTAACATTTCAAGTCTAGATGACTTCATCAGAGTTGATGTGAAGTGTGGTGGGGGCAGCATTTAGGCAATAATAGGGTGGGGGTGAGTTGGAGTGCTGGGGGAGATAGGGCGTTGAAAGAGCAGATTTATGAGAGTGAGAGATAATGGGACCTGCAGATGCTGGAGAATCCAAGATAACAAAATGTGCAGCTGGATGGACACAGCAGGCCGAGCAGCATCTTAGGAGCAGGAAAGCTGACATTTTGGGCATAGACCCTTCATGAGAGTCAGCCAGGATTGTGTGTTCGAGTCTTGAACTGGCTTTTTTGACTCGGAGTTAACCCACAGGATGGCAGCATCATCTGAAACCGAGGCTCAAGGAGTGCTGTTCTTGAACTTGACAAAGTATCTCCAGCATAGAAGCAGGTCATTTGGCTTGACTGCTGCCTGTTGCTCTATTTGAGTTTCCTACCACCTCTCTGTCCCTGCCTATCAGCACCTCCTGCTACTCCTTTCTCCTTCATGGGTTTATCCAGCTTCCCTTTAAATATGTTACCTTATTTACCTTAACCATGTGACAGCAATTTCCACATTCTCAGCACTCCCACAGGGAAGGGGGAACTGGATTCATTAGTGACTGTCTTGTATTGACGACCCCCCTCATAAATGGAAAGAGTTTCTTTCTGGGAGATGGATGATGCAGCTGGCAGATATCTCACTGAGGGCTGTCGGGTTGAAATGGATAGCAGTGGGGCCATTCCCTGGGATCAGGGAGCCATAAGACCATAAGACATAGGAGTGGAAGTCAGGCCATTCGGCCCATCAAGTCCACTCCGCCATTTAAATCATGGCTGATGGGCATTTCAACACCACTTCCCTGCACTCACCCCGTAGCCCTTGATACCTTTTGAGATCAAGAATTTGTCGATCTCTGCCTTGAAGGCATCCAACGTCCCATGGCTGGATTCCCCCTCCTCCCCAGAGGCTGGCAGCTCACAGTGCCAGAAGGTGTTGGGATTGCTGCCGGTAATGCACCCAGTAGGAGCCCCGGCCACAGCTGAGTGAGGCTGCACTGGGAGTCACAGTGCACAGGCCCCCGGGGGAGGGGGACAGCAGCCGGGCAGGTGGGGGTACTGTTTGCTGCCAGCAGCATTCCAAACCCCCTTCATTTCTAAGAGCCCCTCAAACAAACTCTGTGCCTTTGAACGGAGACCCACCCCTTTCCACATTTCCCTCCAACTACTCTGAGCTTGCTTCTTGATAGATCTCACATGTAGCCTCATGCATCGGTTTCATGCTGTGGATAGAAATACGCAGCCCTCATGGTTTCACAGGTCTTCATAAGGCATCATCACGTATCGAACGATTGTATCCAGGAAATTCCTTATTTTCCGCGGCTCTGTCATGGCGGCAAAGAAGTTACAAGCATTCACCTCCCAACTTCACAGATAAAGAATGTAGACCTCACATTTGTCAATTCCTGTCTCTCCTTCCAAAAGGAAGATCTCCACACCATTATCAACAAGATGATCTTCACTGACCCGAAACTTGCTTTACTCAGGAGCCATCTCTGCCCATTTCTTCCTGGCCTCCAGTCATTGCAAACGTTAAAGATTTTTAAACGTACTCAGAATTCCCCAATTTTCCTGTCTTTTAGTGGGTTTTAGACACATGGTGCAGAAAACACTGGTTTCTGTACATAACAAGAATTACTGTTTATTCCAAATAAATAGATTTTAAGTACAGATAAGCAATTATGATGTACTAACATATAATCCTCCTAGTCAAAACTCAAACTCATTTATAAACCTTTCCCTCTACACAGACAGACAGACACAAGATAAACATGGGTGTTATGGGTAGAGGGTAGGACTGAGAAAGCAGTTCAGTGATCTGTGTTAAAGGGTTAGGACTGAGAAAGCAGTTCAGTGATCTGTGTTAAAGGGTTTGCTGAGATTTCCAAGCAAAGAGACCTTAAGTTGCAGGTTCATTGTTCCAGGTAGACAGGATAGTGAAGAGGGCATTTGGTGTGCTGGCCTTTATTGGTCAGTGCATCGAGTACAGGAGTAGGGAGAGTCATGTTGCAGCTGTACAGGATATTGGTGAGCCCACTGAATACTGCATTCAGTGTTGGTCTCCTTGATATAGGAAAGATGTTGTTAAACTTGAAAGGCTGCAGAAAAGATTTACAAGGATGTTGCCAGGTTTGGAGGATTTGAGCTACAGAGAGAGGCTGAATAGGCTGGGGCTATTTTCCCTGGAGTGTCAGAGGCTGAGGGGTGACCTTATCGAGGTTGATACAATCATGAGGGGCATGGATAGAGCGAATAGTCAAGGTCTTTTTCCCCAGGGTGGGGGATGCCAAAACTAGAGGAGCATAGGTTTAAGGTGAGAGGAGAAAGATTTAAAAGGGATCGAAAGAGCAACTATTTCATACAGAGGGCGGTGCGTGTATGGAATGAGCTGCCAGAGGAAGTGGTGGGGGCTGGTACAATTACAGCATTTAAAAGTCACCTGGATGAGTATATGAATTGGAAGGGTTTAGAGGGATATAGGCCAACTGCTGGCAAATGGGTCTAGATTTATTTAGGAAATCTGGTCAGCATGAGTTGGACTGGAGGATCTTGTTTCTGTATAGCTCAATGACTCTACATTATCCTTTTGCTGATCAGACACTGCTGCTTCTTGACCTTCCTTCTCCAGATGCTTTCACTTGTTTGCAGGAGGCACAGGGTGACTGGTTCAGATTTATAAAAGCCCCTGGCATTTTAATGAAAAGCCACAGCTTATAGCAACTGATGAGGGGAAATAAATTGGTTGCTTTCAGATTTGAGATACGTTTTGCTGCAGAGCAGAAACATAGCTCCTGCCCTCCCAGAAATCCAACTTCCCTGATTTGGACATCCATGCTCACCATTCACTCTTCACCTGCCTGGGAGCCAGTCAGAGTTGCTGGCAGGCAGTAGTCTCTTGTCATTGATAACTTGGTCACCTTACCACAGACCAGATACTTCTTGCTGATCGAAGGTGCACTGGTGTTTGTCATTGATATGAACAATTTGATTGATAACATAGGAAGTGTGATTAGTAAGTTTGCAGATGACACCAATATAGGAGTTTCAGTGGACAGCGAAGAAGGCTGTCTGAAAGTACAATGGAATCTCGATCAGATGGGCCAATGGGCAGGGAGTGGCAGATGGGGTTTAATTTAATTAAATGCAAGGCGTTATATTTTGTCAAGATAAACCAGGGCAGGACTTACACTGTTCATGGCAGAGCTGTGGAAGAATATTGTCAAACAGAGAGGCCTAGGGGTTCAGGTATATAGTTCTTTGAAAGTGGCATCATCACAGATCAGCAGGGTGGCGAAGAAAGTGTTTGGTACATTTGTCTTCATCGGTCAGAGCATGTAGTATAGGAGTTGAGATGTCATATTGTGGCTGTACAGGACATTGAGGCTGCTTTCGGAATAACCCTGTCGCTTTCAGTTCTGGTCACTCTGCTAAAGGAAGGATATTATTCAATTGGAGAGGGTACAGAAAGATTTACCAGAATGTTGCTAAGACTGGATGGTTTGAGTGAAAGAGGCTGGACAGCCTGGGGCTTTTGCTCTGGATCATAGGAGGCTGAGGGTTGACCGTATAGACGTTTATAAAATCATGAGTGGCATGGATAAGGGAAATAGAAAAGGTCTTTGCCCAAGGTGGGGGGAGTACAGAACTGGAGGCCATAGATTGAGGTGAGAGGGCAAAGATTAAAAAGGGACTTGGGGGGCAACTTTCTCATGCAGGGGGTGGTGCACATAGGAATGAGCTACCAGAGGAAGTGACAGATGCAGGTAAAGTTACACCCTTTAAAAGATAGTTAGACAGGTGCATGGGTAGGAAATGTTTAAAGGGATATGGGCCAAATGCAGGCAGGTGAGACTAGCTTAGTTTGGGAAACTTGGGAATGGCAGGGACAAGTTGAACCAAAGGGTCTGTTTCTGTGCGATATGACTCTATGACAAACTGGACTGTTCCCTGCTGCTTGTGCAAACAGGTAACAGTATCAGGTTACTCGCTTTTAAAAAGGCAATCTTTCAACAATCCTTGCCTTTCAACAACAAATCTGTTTCCATTTCAGTCCCCAATCAAAAATACAGTAAACGAGGCAGATACATTTATTACAAAGATCACAGCTGATCTGTACATAACACTGTTTACCCATCTCCTTTAGCTCACACAAACACACTGACCTCAATCTTGAAAGGTCCATTTAACTCCATTATTGTCAGGCTTCAGTGAGAGAAATGTTCAGGTTATGCACTGGGATTTTTGCTCTCTGTTTCCAGCAATTCCCCAGACTGTACAATGGCAGTTGTTGAGTTGCTCCCTCGTTGACTATTCGACCGTGTGATTGCTTTCAGGAAGGAGACTCAGTTGGAGCCATGGAGAAGGTTTGCAGGCAGCTCACCTACCACCTGAGCCCACACTCGCAGTGGAGACCTCAGGGCGTCATGAAACGGAAGCCCCAAGCCTGGTAATTCATACTCAGAGAGTTACAACACTGTGTTGCTGTCCTGTCCCACCCAACCTCCACCCCCTCTTCTCCCCATACCCCATGACCCAACCCACACAACTGCTCCCCACACCCTCATACCATCTACCACCTCCTCCCAGTACCCCTCAATTCCCACTAACCACCCTTTTCGCCAAATCTCTCAATCTACACCCACCCACCTATTCCCCTCAGTCCTCAATCCCACCTACTGTAATACTCCAGTCCGAGGGAACAGGGAAGTTATGGCCATTTTCAGTGTAAACATCAACAACAAATAATGTCTTTACTGAGTCACTATTTTAAAATTGTGACAAATTCCTCATCTGCTATTTGTTGGATCATGCTGTGCACAAAGCAGTTACCACATTTGTTGCCAATGTAAGAATTCAGTGTGTGTTACTACATGGGCAGAAGCATTTAAAGTGAAGAGAGATAAACACTGGGGGGTGGGGGCAGCTGGGAAGTATTGCCATGTAAAAGGCACTATGTACATGCAGGTTGTTGTTGCAGTTGAAGA
Organism: Stegostoma tigrinum; assembly: GCF_030684315.1. Taxonomy (NCBI): domain Eukaryota; kingdom Metazoa; phylum Chordata; class Chondrichthyes; order Orectolobiformes; family Stegostomatidae; genus Stegostoma; species Stegostoma tigrinum. The sequence continues at coordinate 47,063,638 of NC_081380.1, forward strand.
AAAGGATTTGTTAACGGGCAGAGAGATGCTTGTGTGGATTATAAGCACCAACGTGAATCTTCGACCCTGCAGTCTCTGTGTGACTTTGTGTCATGTGGACAGAGTTCTTTCTGGGATGTGATCAAGTATTCTATAAACTTGACTCTTTATTATGTTTGTTTAGAGAAGGCTATATTTTTGTGTTGATTAATGCCAAAAGATTAAGGGCTCCTACAGACAAATCTGCTTTGGCAGCGTTGTGCCCAGTGAATCACAGCAAACTCTGGAGCCAGACCAGCCTATCTCCTGACTGGGATTTACTGGAACTCGGAGAGCCTGTGAGTCAAGGAGAAACATTCTGGGCGCTAATCCTCAGCCGTTTGGCTGACCTGCTCATTTAATCATCTTATCTGGTGAGATTAACATGATAGAAACTGTTGTTTCTGAGGGGAGGGGAGCTGGGTGCAGAGGAGTTGGTGCTTTCTCTAGAAGGTGGAGGATGTTGGATCCCTGGGGTGGGCGTACAGACAGGACCTTGCCAGGGGAGAGGTGGGGGTTCATTGGTTAGCATTGTACTGCCAGGTTTGTGGGAGGAAAGGGTCTCTCTGAGGTGGGACAGCCATCATGAGGGCTGTGCCCCTTCTAATGGACTTAATCCACTGCCACCACCTCAGGGTTCGCTGCAGTTTCTTACCAGGATTTCTCAGACAGCACCTTCCAAAGCCACGACCTCTAGAAGGACAAGGGCAACAGATACATGGGAACACTTACCCCCAACGAGTTTCCTTCTGAGCCACTCACCATCCTGGTTTGGAAATATATCGCTGTTTCTTCAGCGTCACTGGGCCAGGATCCTGGAATTCCCTCCCTAAGGGCGTTGTGGGTTTTTCTGCACCTGAAGATGACAGCATTTCAAGAAGGTAGCTCATTACCACCTTCTCATGGGCATCTAGGGTTGGGCAATAAATACATGAGTGAATAAAATGAGAACTTGGGACTGGCAATAAAAGCGAGCCCTGGCAGTGGCACCCACATCCTAAATGCAAGTTTTAACACAACCATGCTGAGTGATAAGCTTCTCCAACGCATCTTAAATTTGTATTGGAAAGTAGAGGAATCATTTTCTTGGATGAAAGTCTGAGTTCACATGGAATTGGATCCCAGGGTCTGGAGATGATTGAGGGAGCTGAATCCGCAAGGAGCTTTGCTTCTGCATCTGAGCCAGGCCTGGCCCGTTTGCTGCTGGCAATGATTAAAAAGTTACCACGGGCTAACAGAGCTCATTACCAGCACTGCCTGCTGTCGTGTGGATGGAGCTGCATGACTCACTGTGATTTCAATGATGAATTAATTCCAACGAGACCCAGTTAGTGCCCAGACCGATGCTCCCCAATCCTTTCATCATCACCAAAACATTTACGGATTTGAGTGAGAGTGGATCTCTGTTGCCTCAGGATTTTGTGTGTGTGGGGGTGGAGGGGGGTTGAGGGGGGGTGGGTGGTGGGGGTGAAGTTGGAGGGGCCTCTGTCACATCCTTTTCATCATGGTTTCAGATCCAGACTGCAACACTGGGTGGTCCACCGAGACAAACTTGTCAATAAGAACCTCATTGTTCCGTGTTCTACATGTTCTGGGAATTATAAACAGGCCTCTCTGTCACTGTGCCAGGCTGTGGGGGAAATAATTTAATGACTGTAACCAATAAAAATCACCTTTAAACCCTTTCCCCCAGGGTACACTCCAGGGTCCAACCCTTTTTCCTTCACCCACAGGAATCCCTTCCTCAGAAAAACCACCTCTCAGAAGCAGGAACCCCAACGGACTTTCCCTAACCAGTGTCCCACACAAGAAGGAAGAATGTAATCACTTGTGTTTGAGTGAGGGATGTGGGAAGACGCTGGGAATGATCATGAGCCCGGGTTGAGAAGTGGCTCTCAGTCTGGGCCAGGGACCCTCAGTCTGTGGGGTACAGGGTGGGAGAGGGACTCAGTCTGGTGGGTACGCAGTATGGGAGGAGCTTTGGATCTGCGGTGTACAGGGTGAGTAAGAGGTTTGAGGTTTTGGGGAATGGTTTGGAAGAGGTGTTTGTGGTCTGGGTGTTTCAGGTGGCACAGGAGTTTGGAGTTGGGGGGTGGGGTACGGGATGGGAGAGAGGTTTGCGCCTGGTGCTATGGGGCGGGAGAAACTGTTCCAATGTACTGACAGAATGCCAGGCAGAGAGAGTAAGATCAGCACAAACAAACACATCCCCTCACCCCTCTCTCACCATCCAACCCCAAGGTCAGAAATCACACAACACCAGGTTGTAGCCGAACAGGTTTATTTGAAATCACAAGCTTTTGGAGTGTTGTTCATTCCTCAGGTGAGTGAGGGAGGAAGTATCAAGACACACACACGCGCACACACACACACACACACACACACACACACACACACACACACACACACTCTGTC
>NC_081380.1:47068570-47228570 GCF_030684315.1 Stegostoma tigrinum
TTCCTGTTGATGAAATCTGATCTTTATTACATGGGGAAATGTTGCACTCTGGTTTTGAAGTTAGCGATGATGCACACAAAAGCCTATCCCTCACCCATACCCCTCACCCCTATCCATCACCGCCACACTACATCCCCATCTCTCACCCCTATCTGTCACCCCCACACCTCACCCCCACAACTCACCCCTATCCCCCATCCTGTACCCCTCACCCCCAGAACTCACCTCCATCTCTCACCTCCACACCTCACCCCTTTCCCTCACCCCCACACCTCACCCCATCCCCAACTCCGTACCCCTCACCCCCAGACCTCACCTCCATCTCTCACCTCCACACCTCACCCCCATCTCTCACCTCCACACCTCACCCCCTATCTCTCACCTCCGCACCTCACCCCTATCTCTCACCTCCACACCTCACCCCTGTTTCTCACACCCAGACCTCACCTCTATCTCTCACACGCAGACCTCACCCCTATCTCTCACACCCACACCTACCCCTCACCCCTACCCCACACCCGTACACCTCACCCCTATCTGTCACCCCTACACCTCAGCCCTGTCTCACCCCTACGTCTCACCCCCACACCTCACCCCTATCACCCCCACCCCTCACCCCATCCCTCACCCATACCCTTCAACCCCACCCCTCTTCCCAATCTCTCACCCCCACCCTCACACCATCCCTCAACCCCACCCCATCCCTACTTTCTCTTCACCCACCCATCTCTCACCCTTATCCCTCATTCGCATTCGTCACCCCCCACCCCTCAGCCCCATCTCTCACCCCACACCCCTACCCCTCACCCCATCTCTCACCCCGAGCCCTCAGCCCTTTCTCTTCCCCCATCTCTCACCCCTATCCCTCACCCACATCTTTCAGCCCCACCCCTCACCCCATCCCACACCCACCACACCTCACCCCCATCTCTCACCCCAACCCACACTCTTCATCCTCACACCAACCCCACACTCCCAGCACCATCTTTCAACCCAACCCTACATCCGTCACCCTTCACCCTCAACTCATACCCTCACCCTTCACCCTCAACTCGTACCCTCACCCTTCACCCTCAACTCATACCCTCACCCTGAACCTCTGCTTTTGGTAGCGTTATCTTCATGGACTAAACTATATTCTGGCAACATTTTTAAGATTATGAATGTGACTAACAATGTGATAATGATGAGATAAATCCATGTTTTGGTAAGGGATAAATATTGGCTGGGAGAACAGGGAGAACTTCTCTGTTTGTCTTCAGATTAGAGCCATGGGATCGGCAGCAAGCATGTGAACAGGTGGACAGGGGACCACTTACACCCGCAGCTGAGAAGAGGCGAGCTGAACGGAGAGACAGCACCTTACGCAGTGTAATGCTCCCTCTGTATGGCCCTGATGTGACCGCATTGTTTCTGTGCACTCAAACCCTGGAGTGAGATTTGAGCCGTGGCTCAGAGTGAGAGCTAGAGCCTTCAGACACAGCCTCAGAGTGGGTTTGGGAAGAATCTTATTAGGGGTTGCTATGCACTCACTCTCAGCTGGCAACGTAGCTTCAGTTAAAAGTCTCTCTTTCTTTCTTCCCTTTTTTTTCTTTTTTCCTTTTCTCTCTCTCTGTTTCTTTCTCTCTCTCTCTCAAACCCTGGGATTTGTTCCCACTGATGGAAGCTCCTACACAGGCAGTTTGTTTCCTGGGTTTTGGATGTGAGAGTAAGGCCATGTCTCAGTGACAGAAATGCACATTTTCAACCTAAATTAACATTAAAGAAGCTGTCCGTTGAGTAACACTGGAGCAGTATGTCTGTGTGAACAAATCGTCATCTCTGGGAAGTTAACTGACTGATTAAATCCCTCCAACACCCAGTCAGATTAATCAATATCTGTGGAAAATAGCGGAATTAGAAAAGCGATCTAGAATAGACATGGTCTCATTACTGGGCGTAGTCACTTTCTTGTCCACCTGATAAACCCTTTTCTGGCTGATCACAATGAACCTGTTATTGTGTGGAATAAGCTGCATTCTTTTCCATTTCAAATTCCAGTTTGTTCTGATTAATGTTTTCAGCTGCTGTCCATGATGGGCCAGTCGGCCTGGCTCTGCCCTCCAAATGGACTGAGATGGATTCAGTGTGATTGATTAAGGAGGGTGAAATCAATCAGACATGATCACTTCCCTTTAACATTCTGTTGTCTCCACTTTGGGAATGAGGCTTGTTGGAATGCCAAGAGATCCAGTACACGGAGGTTATGAGTCGTGATACTGATTAGGGGATAGTTTCGTAGTGTTCGCATCTTTGGATCAGTGTTTTTTTTTGTTCACACTTCAGTTATGCTACATGACATTAAAATGGGGGAAATAGAGTCTGCAGTAGGAGAGATTAGGCAGCGGACGTGCTGGTCTTTTTGCATGATGCAGGCCAAAACGTTCCCAATAGTTTTCACTTAATCTGTCCAGCAGGCTTTTTGCTGCTTGAACAGGAGGTTTTGTTTCCCCTCACATTTTCTAATTGCCAATCATTTATTTTTCTTCCAGTCTGAAAGCTATCTTGTCTGGGACCCCGACAAACGAGACCATGGACTTATCTGGAATTACCCTAACACCCAGGGATATTGACCGAGCGGCTGTGTACTTACAGCAGAATCTGGAGCTGATCAGCAATGTGGAGCTATGCTTCACTGAATTGACTGATGAAGGTTTCCTCCAACTACTGCCTACCCTCAGTTCACTCCCGAATCTCAACACCCTGTCCCTGAATGGGAACAAGCTGACCAGGAGCATACTGAGGGAGCTAACAGAAACACTGAAGGACCTGGAGAAGTTCCCAACTATCACCTGGATCGACCTGGGTAACAATGTTGATATCTACTCACTGCCTCAACCCTTTCTGGTCAATCTGCGGAGGCGAAGCCCCAAGCATGGCAATCTACCTACCATCTTGGAGTTTGGGGAGAGTCAAGGCAGTGATCTCGAGAGCTCTGACACTGAGCTGTGTGAGAGCCCGGGCAACAGAATGGGGTCACCACAAGGGCTGACACCGCAGGCCAGTACAGGCAGGAGCTGTGCAGAGGCTGTCCAAGCTGAAAATGACTCACCGGCCAATCAAACCTGACATACATGTGCTGTAGACATGGGGCAGTTTCATTGGCCAGGCGGGCAGCACACATCATTTGGGACATTTGTCAGGCCCAGAACTGGCAGATTCGGAGCAAAGTGACAGAGGGGAGACAGGGAGGATGGGATTTGAGTTCAAGGTGAAGCCAACACGCTGGAAAAATCTGCCACTCAGAGATCAATGCAGGACCTGTGTTCAGTTAGTTACTGCTTTTCTATTAGAGATCTGCATATTTCTGTTTTATTTTTTTAAATACTTGCCTTCCTTTCAGGTCAGTGTCTGTAATCAATAGTAACTTAGAGACACCATGAACTGTCAGTGGAACTAAATCTACCAGCAGGGCCATGGTTGGTGGCTAGCAGGTGAATGTGTGTGTTTCACTGACTCTGCCATTGGATGCTTTTCAACCTGATCCTGACCATGGTGAGTGTCAGTTACTGCAGAGACTAACAAAGCTTCAGGCTCTCCCAGGGACCACCCTTGAACTCTGCCTCAGTTCCCTCCTGCTATAAGGGCATGGAGTCAGTGGCTGCGTTACTGTCCTTCCACAACTGACACATATCCTCTGATTAAAACACAATCACGAAGTAGCTTACAGAATGTAGCCCCAGTGGAATCACGAATGGAAGCATCAGTCTTGATTAATGTTGCCTGTGCTACAGGGAGCTGAAGCCACATGCAGCCTTTCAATCTATCATCCCCACTAATAAACTGCAAATCCAGGAAAAGACCTTGGTTTTAATAAATTTCACCCAGCAGAATGTTTCCTGATTTCTTTGTTAACCTGTTATTGTTCAGTGTCCTCTTTACCTTTCATTCATTTCTCCGTTAAGTTAATTTCCTAATCTTTGGTTAATTCATCACACCCATTGAATCGTTGCACACACTTTGCACATACACTCCTCGAACTGTGCTTCATGAGTTAGTCAGTGTTAGTTAGTCAGACACTCACAGTCAGTGAAATGTCTTTTAATATTAGCCAATAGTTGTAAACAATTCCATCTTCTCAGCTACTGATGCTGTTCTTTTCAAATTCAACCCTTAAAAACCCTTGGCTTTACCATCCTTGAAAATGACTGTTCCGTCTCCACCATCTCAATCCTTCCCCAAGGCCATATTGATACCTCTCACGTTTCGGGCTTAACTTTGCCAGAATTCCATCGCTGAATCCATCCCATCAAGTTTCTATCCCAGCCTTTAGGATGGCCTTTATCAGAATTTAGGGGAAGCCACAGCCAAGTGGTATTATCATTAAATGATTAATCGAGAGACCCAGTTTCAAATCCTACCACAGCAGATGGTGGCATTTGAATTCAGTAAAATATCTGAAATTAAAAGTCGAATGAAGATCATGAAACCATTATTGATTGTCAGGAAAAACTCATCTGGTTCACTCATGTCCTTTCGGGAAGGAAATGGTCATCTTTACCTGGTCTGGCCTACATGTAACTCCAGACCCACAGCAATGCAGTTGACTCCGAACTGCCTTCTGGGCAATTAGGGGTGGGCAGTGAATGCTGGCCGGCGTGGGGATGCTCATATCTACCCCAGGTCCGTTCTTATCGATATAATCAGAGCTGGAGCCTGCAACTGTCTCCCTGCTGCTGCATCATTCTCTCTGCTGTTCCCCGCAAAATCTCTCCTTGATCCCTCCTATTTCACATCTACACACTGAGTCTCAGCAACATCGTCTGAAGGCACATAGTCTTCCCAGCTCAACCCCAGCACCCAGCTTACCCCCAGCACCCAGCTCACCCCCAGCTCCCAGCTCACCCCCAGCACCCAGCTCGCCCCCAGCACCGACTCACCCTCAGCACCCAGCTCACCCCCAGCACCCAGCTCGCCCCCAGCACCGACTCACCCTCAGCACCCAGCTCACCCCCAGCGCCCAGCTCGCCCCCAGCACCCAGCTCGCCCCCAGCACTGGCTCGCCCTCAGCACCCAGCTCGCCCGCAGAACCCAGCTCACCACCAGCACCCAGCTCGCCCTCAGCGCCCAGCTCGCCCCCAGCACCCAGCTCACTCCCAGCACCCAGCTCGCCCCCAGCACCCAGCTCACCCTCAGCACCTAGCTCACCCCACTCACCCCTCAGCATCTAGCTCAACCCCGCACCCAGCACATCCCCAACACCCAGCTCGCCCCCAGCACCCAGCTCACCCCCAGCACCCAGCTCGGCCCCAGCACCCAGCTCGCCCTCAGCACCCTGCTCACCCCAGCACCCAGCTCGCCCCGAGCACCCAGCTCACCCCCAGTGCCCAGCTCACCCCCCGCACCCCGCTCACCCCCAGCACCCAGCTCACCCTCGCACTCCGCTCACCCCCGCACCCAGCTCACCCCCAGCACCCAGCTCACTCCCAGCACCCAGCTCACCCCCAGCACTGGCACTACTGAGCCCTCCACCATTTTGCGAATGCCAGAACCTTATCCAATACCCAGTACTGACTGAGTATAAATGTCTCCCAGTTAAATATTGGGAAGACTGACCAGTTTTCGGAACCCATTCCAAATGCCATTCCCTGGACAAAAACTGCACCTGTTTCTCCAATGACAGTCTGAGATTAACTGTATTTGGAAACTCAGTGTCACCTGAAGCCTGGGGTGAACCTCTGACCCTGTATTTACACCATTACTGCGATCACATATTTCTTTCTCCTTGTCATCACCCTATATCAGCTCATCGGCTACTGAAACCATCCTTCAAGCCAGCCTTATGTCCCAGTTCTACTATTCCAATGTATTGTTGTCTGGACTCCTACATTCCTGCAGATGTCTGCCACAAGCCTGCCTGCATCTCTTCTGTGCATGTCCTAATACACGCCATGCTGCACTAACTCATTATCCATTGGGGGTTACCCTAAAGTACCCTTCATTGATGCTGTGAGTCCCTGAGAGTCATTCTGAAACCTGTCTGCCTCATGATCTTGCTGCCTTCCTTGAAGCCAGCCCTTGGAATCAATCCCTTTGACCAAGGTTTTCGTCACCTGTGCTAATATCTCAGTCTTTGGCCCGATTTCAGCTTCTTTGTTCAGTCATGCTCCAACGAGTTTAAAAGTGCTATAGAAATGTAGGGCATTGTTATATTGACCTCTGGCTTTCCAATGTCTTGGGTTAATTCTGATTCGGTTACTGACTGCCTCATTGCTGTTGTCAGGAAAAAGAATTTCAAACACAGCCTATTTAACTCCTTTTGTTCTCCCTACTGAAGCACTTTTGACTTATTGATCACGACAGGTTGAGGTGAATCACTGGATAGTGGTATTTAACCCCGTGCTGTCCCTGTACTGGGAGTGTTTGATGGGGACAGTGTAGAGAGAGCTTTACTCTGTATCTAACCCCGTGCTGTCCCTGTCCTAGGAGTGTTTGATAGGGACAGTGTACAGGGAGCTTTACTCTGTACCTAGCCCCGTGCTGTCCCTGTCCTGGGAGTGTTTGATAGGGACAGTGTAGAGGGAGCTTTACTCTGTATCTAACCCCGTGCTGCCCCTGTCCTGAGAGTGTTTGATAGGGACAGTGTAGAGAGAGCTTTACTCTGTATCTAGCCCCATGCTGTCCCTGTCCTGGGAGTGTTTGATAGGGACAGTGTAGAGGGAGCTTTACTCTGTATCTAACTCCGTGCTGTCCCTGTTCCTGGGAGTGTTTGATGGTGGACAGTGTAGAGGGCGCTTTACTCTGTATCTAACCCTGTGCTGTCAACTTGTGCACAGCATACTCCTTCAACAGCAACGTGACAAATGATGGGTGAGAGTATGTTAGTATTATCAGAATAGGGAGAAATGTAGATAGCAGGAGGACCCCCTTGTTCACTTCAGCTTCAAAATCACAGCTGAGGAATCTTTGACAAGATGTTTTAAATGACCTGTCCAAGAAATGGAATCACACTGAGTGGGATTTGTAAATCAGTCATCTTTTGGAGAAGTGACAAACAAGGAATGAGAGAGAAAGAGAGCTGATGTGGCTTCTGATGCTTTTTACTGACCCACTGATCAATTTCCCTTAATGCTGCTTATACCTATGATCAAATAGAATATTTTTATCCCCGTGAATGTCGGTGCACCTGAAATAAAACAGATAAAATGACAGTATGTTGAGTGCTTCCTGAAATATAAACCGATGTTTGAAATATGGCTAAGTATCAAATAGATATGTTGCTGGGAATTAAAAGAACTTGTGTCTTGACAGAAACTGATGAACCTGAGTTATCGGCTATTGCATGGTATATATAACATATATATGTGATATGATATAGATGTCAGTTGAGAATAGAGTTGTCAACATTGCTTTGTGTTAGTATGGTTTGATGTGACCATTGTAAATTTGCAAGCCCACTTATCACGGTAACAGCCTATGGAAACGTCACAGAGATAATAGGAACTGCAGATGCTGGAGAATGCAAGATAATAAAGTGCGAAGCTGGATGAACACAGCAGGCCCAGCAGCATCTCAGGAGCACAAAAGCTGACGTTTCGGGCCTAGACCCTTCATCAGAGCGTCATGCTGTGATTATACCTGTGATTATCCCCACTAATCATCATTCAGGGTCCTATTTGTAGAAGTTATTTATGACAATGGAGCATATTATTGAGAAAGCTGGAATTTATCAAGAAAATGATAGGTAATTTATTACACAGTGATGGGTAATAAATCTCCCCTTGTAGGTAACAATCCCACTCCCCAAGTAAGACTGCTCACCAACTCTTGCTCTTAGAAAGTGCTTCTGAATCTCTTTCTCATCACGACCCAGTTTTGGTTCCTGCAAATGACTGAATTCCCAGACCCGTGACATCAGTGGGAAGTAAGAGGTTGAGGGTGGTAAAGGAGGATGTTGTTTAATCCAGAGGGAGTTTAAGCTATTAAAAAGCACCTTCCTCTGTGTTAGGTTTTCTTTTAGGTCAGGGTCAGTTTGGTCATGCCCACTTCTGAAAAAACGGAAACAGAAGTTGCTGGAGAAACTCAGCAGGTGCGGCAGCATCAGTGGAGAGAAATCAGAGGTAACATTGGAGAGAAATGGGAATTAACATTTCAAATCTAGTGACCCTTCTTCAGAACAGGGTTGAGTTTCTCCAGCAATTTCTGGTTTCGTTTCGGATTTCCAGCATCCTCAGCAAGAGTCCTAGAGCCGTCCAGCATGGAAACAGACTCTTCGGACCAACCCGTCCAGGCTGACCAGGTATCCCAAATTAATCTCATCCCATTTGCCAGCATTTGGCTCATATCCCTTGAAACCCTTCCTATTCATGTCCCCATCCAGATGCTTTTTCAATGCTGTAACTGTACCAGGCTCCACCACTTCCCCTGGCAGCTCATTCCATACACGCACCACCCTCTGTGTGAAAATGTTGCCCCTTCGATCCCATTTAGACCTTTCCCCTTTCGCCTTAAACCTATGCCCCTCTAGTTTTGGACTCCTCCCACCCTGGGGGAAAAGACCTTGGCAATTTCCACAATCTAAGCCACTCTTGACTTTATACATTTTTATAAGGTCACCCCGCAGCCTCTGATACTCCAGGGGAAGTAGCCCCAGCCTGTTCAGCCTCTCCCCATAGCTATAACCCACCAACCCCACAACATCTTTGTAAATCTTTGCTGAACCCTTTCAAGTTCTTTGTTTTATTTTTAAAAACTGTGCAATTTAAAAGGACCTCACAACTGTTAGCACTTGTTCAGTGCTCCACCCAGCCATTTTACTGCATCAGAGATTGCAACATCAAGATCCTGGCTGGCAGCCTCCAATAGGGAGCCACAGCCCACATCTGAGAGACGTTACCCTGGGATATAACTGAGAAGCTTGCTCGGCCATGTTCAGGTAGTAGTCAGTGACTTTGGTGTGGGATCTGGAACCACACAAGCAGCGGACCCAGACAAGGTAAGGTTACTGGGTCCTCTTGTCTCAAAGAGATTAGTGACCAGTTAGTTTTCCAAAGTCACACAGCTTGCCCTAATTTGGATCGATTTTATGTGGTACACATGTAATCAAGTCAGTGTAAAATGTTTAAATAGTCCTTATTTTGGACATGGGTAATTTCAGCAAATACTGCAATGAATGAACATTTCAAGTTTCGCAATCTACCAAGACCAGCTGCTGAGATGAAAGAGGAATGACCCTGCGATTGTCTGTAAACATTCCTGATGGAGATTGTCGAGGCAGGATAAGCACGACCCCCTATCCCTCACACAGTGCCTAACAAATTCAGCTGGCAATGTAATCAGATGGATTTTCTTCATTTACATCCAGTTGACAAGAGTTGCCTGTCTGACCAACAGTGTGTGAGATTCTGTCCTCACTTAAAACTATTGGTGGAAATGTTGCTCAAGTTGTAGGGAAATCTTGTGCAGTGTGCATATCACACTTCAGAAAGTTCTGAAATAAATTATACCTTGGGCTGTCCTCAAAACAGTTTGTTTATCAATATTTTTTAATTAGTCCCCACACAGAGACCCAGAAGTAGGTATGTGATGGCCAGGTACTGGGACCGTTGGGGGATTATAGTAATAAAATGTTCAGGTTTGGGATCTTTCCCTTGAATGGCCTTCTGTGGTCAGTTTAAGGATGAGTGGTTACTGCACAGGACAGTGAGAATGTTAGGTTTAGGCTTTCATTATGCTCCAATTCAGGCAAACAAATGCTAAAGACCCAGGGTGGAAAAAAATCTTGTTTTAAACATTGAAAAGAAGTAGTTACTTACTCCATGGGGCCAATAGGGTGGCCCAGGATTTAGAATGGCCTCAACTGTACATTGGTTATTCTGCTCCCACTTCAGGACCACAATATGGATTAAGAACAGTTTAACATACACCAATCAGTACAGCATCTTCAGAGGGTCCGTGCTGAGGGAGCGCCGCACTGTCGGAGGGTCGGTGCTGAGGGAGCGCCGCACTGTCGGAGGGTCGGTGCTGAGGGAGCGCCGCACTGTCGGAGGGTCGGTGCTGAGGGAGCGCCGCACTGTCGGAGGGTCCGTGCTGAGGGAGCGCTGCACTGTCGGAGGGTCAGTGCTGAGGGAGCGCCGCACTGTCGGAGGGTCCGTGCTGAGGGAATGCCGCACTGTCGGAGGGTCAGTGCTGAGGGAGCGCCGCACTGTCGGAGGGTCAGCGCTGAGGGAGCGCCGCACTGTCGGAGGGTCAGCGCTGAGGGAGCGCTGCACTGTCGGCGGGTCAGTGCTGAGGGAGTGGGCACTGTCAGAGGGTCAGTGCTGAGGGAGTGCCGCACTGTCGGAGGGTCAGCGCTGAGGGAGCGCTGCACTGTCGGAGGGTCAGTGCTGAGGGAGTGGGCACTGTCAGAGGGTCAGTGCTGAGGAAGTGGGCACTGTCAGAGGGTCAGTACCAGAGACTCACTGCAACCAGTTTTGGGATAAGCTTTTAGGTGGAAAGCCAAATAAGTCACAGCCACTGTTTGAAAAGGAGAAGGGAGCTCCTGCCCTGTTCCCCAACTCAGCATGTTCTGGCTAATTATTACACCCTAATGAATGTTCCAAATGCAGATGTTTTTGTCCTTAACACTTCAATGTTCTTGGGATCTTTCTGTGTACAAACTGGCTGCTGCATTTCAGCTTTGGCTATATGTCAAAAGTTACATTTTGATAATTCCTGAGGTCATTGGTGCAATAGAAAGGCACGATTTTCTTTGTTGAAGGAGGATGTTTGGCTTTCCCTCTGTTCTCCTGAGGCTCCCATGATCTCTTGTGCTGGTTTGACCTTCCAGCTGCATCAATGGTTACACCCCTGAGTGAGGAGAAGGCGCTTTGGGAGGAATGAATTTCAATGTGAGTGAAGGGCTGGGTGTGAAAGTACGACTAAACCTGTCAGTGACGTGTAGCTCAGAACTCCTCAAGCTGTGCTGCTGCATTTCCAGAGCTGAAAGTAATTGCTATTTCTTCCCGCTTTGATACTCTGTGTAAGAGCCTGTGGATAGACTTCTGCTGATGGTTAGCACGAGAGAAGAAGCTGTTTCAATCAATTTTCTGCTCTAACTGCAGCTGAGCCAGAGAGGAAGAATGGATACGGGAAATAAACAGCAGGAAAGGATAAGGACTTTATTGGGGTGATGCGGTTTGAATTTTAATATAAACATGGGCCCTTGAATAGTCTTGAACAGAATCATTTTGCCAACGTCATCCCAGCTACCAATTCTTGCCCAACCCCTCACTGTGACTGGCACTCCAGGGCAGGGTGGAAATAAGAATGAAATGACCCTTGTCTTCGGATGACCTTTGACCTTGCAGGTGACCCATGATTTTCTGAATGATCTCAGGCCTTTGAAATGCCTGCTGTTCCTTGTGACATCTCCTGTTGGCCACTCTCCAAGCCTCCATCCTTCAAAGCCAAGGGGAAAATTGCAGCTGCGCTTTTCGGGCAGTCTTTTTTCTTCAAAAATGTATTTTATGCAAAAGAATTTTTTTAAAAAATCAACCTGAATATTGCAGAAATTTCAATAAAATTTGGGTCATCTTTTGACTGTACAATTCCACTTAACACAACACAAGGCATCAGTCTTAACAGTAATAATACACATTCCACGTCAGGTACACAGCCTTTGGATATTCAGATTGAAAATCAAAATGATCTTTTCTCTAAACACCACGGTCCATTCTGTAGTGCCTCACCATATCTTCAACACTCTTAGTCTTCACAATGTACATTCTTTCACAGCCCTCAGAAGTTCTAAGTTTCCTCAGTGCATATTGGCAGAGACATCTTAGACAATGGCCTATCCCCACTGTGCCCCAATCTGTAATCTCCTGTCGTCCTGGCCTTCGGAATAAGCCAGTGTGCACTATTTGGTACAGGACATCTCTGCACTGGAAGACCAGCATGTTTCAGCTGCCTTTTAACTTCTTTGTGCACCTTCGAGTCACTGTGACCCAGAGTGCTCCAGTGTTTTGAGTTGTGGCACTGTTTTGGAATAAGCCAAGTGTGCAGAGAGGACATTACCATCCTGCCACACACTCACTCTGGAGAAACTGTGAAGAATGCTCTCCATGGCTTTAACCAGCTTCTCAATGGATTTTCAAACAATGTATATTCTCAGGAGTTTTCAAAAGGAAGCTGGATGAAAGTACTAAACAGATATTGCATTTCCCCAGGAATATAAAGATGTGATTTGTTATAGGGAAGTGGGACAGCACACCTTACCTGATATATTGGAAAGTATAGAAAGTATTGAACTGAAACAGCTTAGCTATGAGGATTGTATCAGAGATAATGGGAACTGCAGATGCTGGAGAATCCGAGATAACAAAGTGTGGGGCTGGATGAACACAGCAGGCCAAGCAGCATTGGTTGGTATGCTCAAGGTCAAAAGAAAGAGATGTATTCTTGAAGCATTCTTGTTGAAAGATGAAATGTAGGATTCAACATGACAAGAAATGGCTACAGCCCTCTCTGACTTCCTCACATGTTGCTCACTACCTAACTCAGTTAGCACTCAGGTGGAGAGCCAAACACTGTATCTTCTCCTGCTTGTCCTTGGCTCAGTTATTAGCCCTCAGGACGTGTTTGACAAGTATTCATGTTCAAAATCAACACCCTCACAAGAGAAGCATAAAGAAAAACTCAGGTCAGTTCTTAGAATTGCTTTGCAATTAAATTCTCACCGCTGACTGGGCAGCAACAACAGTTCAACTGCTTTTTACAGATTAAACCAAAGCACATTGTATCCACTTCGAACAATATAATGTCAATTAAATTTCAGCTGTACTGTGTGCCTGACTGACACACACTAATTTCATCATTTTTATGCATGTCAGTGACTGGAATTGTTCAAGGCTCCAGGCATCGTGTTTTATATTTCAGCCCAAGATGTCATAAAAAAATTCAGAACTGGAGTCTGTCAGCAGATTTATATCATCCATTTCCTGGGTTGCCAATCTGAGCTGCTTCAGGAAACAGTCTGAATAAACTCTACACGGTTACACAGCAAGTGACCCATACCATGATCAATTAAGACTGACCCTGTGCAGTTACACAACAAGTGACCCTTACCCTGCTGAATAAACACTGTACCCTGTACAGTTACCCAGTGAGTGAGCCTTACCCTGCTGAATAAACACTGTACCCTGTACGGTTACACAGTGAGTGACCTTTACCCTGCTGAATAAACACTGACCCTGTACAGTTACACAGCGAGTGACCCTTACCCTGCTGAATAAACACTGACCCTGTACAGTTACACAGCGAGTGAGCCTTACCCTGCTGAATAAACACTGTACCCTGTACAGTTACACAGTGAGTGAGCCTTACCCTGCAGAATAAACACTGTACCCTGTACAGTTACACAGCGAGTGAGCCTTACCCTGCTGAATAAACACTGTACCCTGTACAGTTACACAATGAGTGAGCCTTACCCTGCAGAATAAACACTGTACCCTGTACGGTTACACAGCGAGTGAGCCTTACCCTGCTGAATAAACACTGTACCCTGTACAGTTACACAGCGAGTGAGCCTTATCCTGCTGAATAAACACCGTACCCTGTACAGTTACACAGCGAGTGACCCTTACCCTGCTGAATAAACACTGTACCCTGTACGGTTACACAGTGAGTGAGCCTTACCCTGCTGAATAAACACTAACCCTGTACAGTTACACAGCGAGTGACCCTTACCCTGCAGAATAAACACTGTACCCTGTACAGTTACACAACGAGTGATCCTTACCCTGCTGAATAAACACTGACCCTGTACAGTTACACAGTGAATGACTCTTACCCTGCTGAATAAACACTGTACCCTGTACGGTTACACAGTGAGTGACCCTTACCCTGCTCAATTAACACTGTACCCTGTACAGTTACACAGTGAGTGACCCTTACCCTGCTGAATAAACACTGACCCTGTACAGTTACACAGTGAGTGATCCTTACACTGCAAAATAAACACTGTACCCTGTACATTGACACAGTGAGCCACAATCCTTCATATCCAACCATCAAATGAAATCAAAGCTTTCTTTGCCTCAATTGCAATTATCCTGCAACTGCCCTTTTCCAAGGAAGCTTCCCAAAATTGCAACCAGATTTTCAGGCAAAGAAGTTATTTTTCTGATTGTAAGTTATAATTGTGGGAGTTTTTAAAAAAATTGTTCACACTGAGTCCTTGTCTATCATCTGTTTTGCCAAGAGTGTAGCATTCACATTAAAATTTGCAAACCTATACTGATAGCAGGTTCACATTGTGCCAGACATCCATGAATTATCATTGGAATAACAAACTATTTATGGCAGACAAAGAAGCCAATCAGGCTCACTGTTCTGTGCCAGTGTTTCAGCACAATATGAGCCTCCTTGCAAATGAATTGGTCTCATCCCGTCCACATTAATCTCCACATTTTTTATCCTGCATACTCTTAGAACACAGAACTGCACATAACAGGAATGGGACCTTCTGCCCACAATGTTTTGTGCCGAACATGATGTCAAATTAAACCAATCCCATCTGCCTGCCTTTGATCCGTGTCCCCCCATTCCTTACATATTCATGTGCTTATCTAAAAGTCCTTTAAAACGTCCCCATCATACCTACCTCCACGACCAACCCCAGCAGCGGGTTCCAGATTCCAACCACTCTCTGTGTGAAAAATATCCCCCTCACATCTACTTTCAACTTTCCCCCTCTCACCTTAAATGCACGCCCAGTAGTATTAGACATCTCAACTCTGGGAACAAGATTCTGATCATCAACCCTGTCTGTGCATCTCATCATTTTGTCAATATCCATCAAGCCTCCCCGTAGCCTCTGCTGCCCCAGAGAAAACAGCCCGAGTTTGTTTTAACGATGCCCTTCTGTGTCGGAGTAGATTGGAGCGATGGAGATTTGGTCATGCCATTTTGCTGTGAGCTGGTGTTCATGTATCCTGGTGGCGAGTTGGCTGCCATCTGACCTGTGAAATGTTTCTCACAGTTGCTGCATGATATTTTATAGATCACATTTGTCTTGTTGTTTGTGGGTGTGAGGCCTTTCATCTTTGAGAGTAACTGGTGAAGTGTGGCTGTTGGTTTCTGTGCTATCCTTATTCCAAGATGTCGTAGGAATCTTGTAGTCAGTTTTGATGTGTTTCTAACATTGGGTAGAGTGGCCAGTGAGTTGGGATGTCCAGCATCTTCTCGGCGTTGTTTGTTTGCCAAGCATTGGCTGACAAAGCTTTTAGGATAACCCCTGTTTGCAAACGCTCTGTATGGGCGTTGCTCTTCATTTTTGTGCAGTTCCAGGATGTTGCAGTGAGCTACTACTCGATTAAACAGAGTGTTGATACAGTTTTGTTTTCGGATGCTAGGTGGATACTGTTGTAATTCAGGATTTGGTCTGTGTGTGTAGTCTTTCTGTGTACTGTATACTGTAAGTTACAGTACTAGGACGAGAGAGACACAGAAAAGCATGAGAATTCCTGGGGGGCCTGGTTTTCAACCACCGATGCAATTAACAAACATGGTGACTCGATCTACATACAAAATGACTATAACGAGGGGGCATAATTTTAAGGTGACTGGAGGAAGGTATAGGGGAGATGTCAGGTAGGTTCTTCACACACAGAGAGGGGTGGGTGTGTGGAATGCGCTGCTGGCAGTGGTAGTGGAGTCAGATACTTTAGAGGCTTTTAAACAACCCTTGGATAGGCACATGGAGGATTGTATAATGTAGGGTATGCAGAGTAGATTGATCTTAGTAGGATAATAGGTCGGCACAACATGGTGGGCTGAAGGGCCTGTACTGTGCTGTACTGTTCTACGTTCTATACCACTCCGGTATAAAACCAGCAACAAGACTGCTCACCGTGACACACAGGACTGTATAAATTTGCAGGTGGACAGAACAATAGCTCTTCAACAGAGGCTGAACAGCACTGACGATGTCACCTAGAAGGGAAATGGAATGTTTACACAAGAACCAGACAGCTCAGCGAACCAACCCACAACTCCGACTACAACCTGAGCAACAGATCTTCATTAAAACACTTCCTGGAGTATCCCTATTTCCCTTCTTGAACAGAGGGACAACGTTAGCTACTCCCCAGTCCTCCAGGCCCTCACCAGTGGCTAGTGAGGATTCAAAGATTTTGGTCAAGGCCCTGCAATCTCCTATCCTGTCCCTCTCAATAACCTGGGGTGGATACCATCGGGCCCTGGGGACTTATCCCCTTAATGCTCTTCAACAGACCTAATGCCACTTCTTGCTAGATCTCAAAATGCCACAACATATTCACATGCTCCACACAAATTTCACTATACCCCATATCCTTCTCCTGGGTAAAAACCGATGCAAAGTACTCATTTAGGATCTCACCCACATCCTCTGCCACCGAGCACAAGCTCCCTCTGTTATCCTTGAGTGATCCTACCTTCTCCCCAGTTATCCTCTTGTTTGCATGTATGTTTGGAACGCTGTGGGATTCTCTTTAACCCTACTTGCCAAGGTCATTTCATGGTCCCCTTCTTGCTCTCCTAGTTCCCTGCTTGAGTACTTTCTGTTGCTTTATATTCCTCAGGGGCCCTGTCCAATTTTAGCTTCCTAATCCTTGCTTATGCTTGCTTTTCCCTTTATACTGAATTCACACCATCCCTTGTAATCCAAGGGTCCCTTACCCTGCCATCCTTGTCCTTCCCCTTTGCTGGAATGTGCTGATCCTGAACTCTCATCCGCAGGTCTTTAAACAATTCCCACATGCCAAATGTGGACTTGCCTGATAACAGCTCCTCCCAACTAACACTCCCTAGCTCCCACCTAATACTGATGTCATTTGCCCTTCCCAATTTACTACCTTCCCACAAGGTCCTGACTTATCCTTGTTCATAGCTCTCTTCAAACTGAAGGAGTTGTGATCACTGTTTCCAAAATGCTCTCCCACTGAAAGACCAATTCCCTGGCCAGGCTCATTAGCCAATACAAGGTCTAGTAATGCCTTTCCTCTAGTTGGGCCATCCACATACTGTTTCAAGAAACCCTCTTGGACGCACCTAACAAATTCTGACCCCAACTGAGCTTCTTGCTGTAAGGGGCTCTCAGTCAATATTGAGGAAGTTAAAGCCCCTACTATGACAACTCTGATTTTATCGTACCCTATAAAATATGCCTGCGTATTTGTTGCTCAATGCCTCAGTGGCTGTTTGAGGGAGGTGGGGGGCTGTAATAAAATCCTATCAGAGTGATTGCACCCATCTTATGTTTGAGCCTCAGTGGATGAGCCCTCCAACATGTCTTCAGATGTGACATTCTCCCTGATTAGTAAAGCAACTCCTCCACCTCTTTTACCTTCCTCTCTATCTGATCCAAAACAATAAAACCCTGGAATGAAGAGCAGCCAGTCCTGCCCCTCACTCAACCAAGTCTCAGTAATGGCCATAACATCATAGTCCCATGTATTGATCCAGGCTCTAAGCTCATCTGCCTTACCCACAATACTCCCTGCATTGAAATAAACATACTTAGCCCATTAGTACCATCGTGTTCAGTTACCTATCTGCCCATTCTTTCTTTCTGTTTTACCGATCCTAACACCTACCTTACCCTCAATCCCTCCACTTGCTGACCTGCTGCTCTGGTTCCCGGCCCCCTGCCACTCTACTTTAAATCCTCCCAAGTAGCACTCGTGAACCTTCCCTACAAGGATACAGGGGGAGGCAATGGCCTAGTGGTATTATCGCTGGGCTGTTAATCCAGAGACTCAGATAATGTCCTGGGGACCTGGGTTCGAATCCTGCCACAGCAGATAGTGGAATTTGAATTCAATAAAATATCTGGAATTAAGAATCTAACTGTGACCATGAACACATTGTTGATTGTCGAGAAAAACCCATCTGGTTCACTCATGTCCTTTAGGGAAGGAAACTGCCATCCTTACCTGGTCTGGCCTAAATGTGACTCCAGACCCACAGCAATGTGGTGACTCTGAACTGCCTTCTGGGCAATTAGGGATGGGCAGTAAATGGTGTCTGATCAGTGATACCCTCATCCTAGGAATGAATAAAGAAACAAAAATACTGATTTTCTTCCAGTTTAGGTACAACCCATCCCTCAAGTACAGGTCATCCCTTTCACACCTTGTTAGCATATCTGGCTGGGCTAGCATTTATTGCTCTGTATGGAAGGGAGTTCCATAATTTGGACTGAATGACAGTGATGGAACAGTGATATTTTCCCAGGATGGTCAGGTGATGGTGTTCCCACGCACCTATTGCCCTCGACCGCATTTGTTTTCCCCAATGTAGAGAAGAGCACATTGTCAGCATCAAATACTGCAGTTTGGATCAAAAGAAGTACAAGTGTAGTCACTGGGTCACATGAAAGGATTGTTCATGGCCTTAGGCAGTGAGGAGAAGGGAGATAAAAGGGCAAATGGGAAGCACAGAAAGAAGGTCTGGAAGGCATTGGGCATAATCAAGGAGCCGACCAAGATGTTGAGATGGAATGGTCCCTTTACAATGGGGAGGGAGGGAAATGAAAGTGTGTCTGTTGGTGGCATCACGTTGCACATGATCTTTTGTCTTTTGAACAATCCACAAGCATTCACTCCGTCCATCACCGACACTCTGTTGCAGCAGTGTGTACTGTCTACAAGATGCACTGCAAAAACTCCTCAAAGATCCTCAAGCCGCACTTTCCAAACTCACGAGCACTTCCATCTGGAAGGACAAGGGAGCAGATCTATGGGAACACGCACCCCCTGCAAGTTCCCCTCTAAGCCCCTCACCATCCTGACTTGGAAATATATCTCTGTCACTTCCGTATCACTGGGTCAAAATCCTGGAATTCCCTCCCTAAGGGTGTTGTGGGTCAACCCACAGCAGAAGGACTGCAAAGGTTCAAGAAGGCAGCTCACCCCCGCCTTCTCAAGGGGCAACTAGGGACAGGGAATAAATGCTGGGCCCAGCCAGTGACGTCCACATGTGTGAAAAATAGTTTGGACACAGCTGAGGGGCCTGTCAACTGTAGGGTGTTGGGGAGGGAGGGAATAAATCTTTGGTTGAGAAAATTGGAAGACTTTTTTGGAAGCTAGCATCATTGGAACAGTGCGACAGACAGAGATATTGGGACAATGGGTTGGAGTCCTTACAGGAAGCATGATTGTGAGCAGCTGTAGTCAAATTAGCTTGGGGAATTGGTGGAATTTTAATCAATAATCATTGACAGGCCACAACCAGAAATAGAAATAGTGAGGTCAAAGGGAGCTAAGGGAAGAGTCAAAGATAGACCATGGTGAGGTAAGAAATTGGAAACAAAATGGATTAAATATTTCAGTTACAGATGAGTAAGGAGTGTGTTAGCAATTAAGACATTGAGGTACTGGAGTAAGAGATATTGAAAAGGCCTCAAATAAGAAGGGAACGAGGAATGTTCCCCAAACCCCACAAATGGATAATCATTACCTGGGTGCATGAGGATGCCCATAGCCACACTTTTTATCTGGAGCGAATGAGACAATTAAATGAGAAATGGTTTAATGAGAAAACGAGCTCAGCCAGACAGGGGAAGCTGTTGGATGTTTGGAGAGGAAGCAGGGAGCCCTCAGACTGTCCTGCTGGTGGGGGGAGGGTACTGGTGAGGAGAGATTTGATAGTTCTCATGATGTCCTTCCCCAGCCCCAACCACACGCCCCACACCCAGAAGACAAAAGAAAATGAATGCTGAGCAAATTCTTGGAACGGCAGGCTGACCAGTCGCAGGGATGTGGGGTTTCACCCTTAAAAGAAATGGCTTGTGAATAGTTAATGGGTTGATTTTAAAGTTTCAAAATATATTTGATTCAGGGAATGTTCTACAGAGTGGTAATTAGCAAACTCCCTTAGTCAAAAATGGAGAGAAACAGAAAGCAGGAGCCTCTCGGCTAATTAGTTTATCATTTATCATTGGGACCATTTTAAAAGACATTATTGATGATGTAATAGCAAGGCACTTAGATAGGTTCAAGCATTCAGACAGAGTCGACATATTTTGTGAAAGAGAAATCATATTTAACCAATTTATTGGAGTTCTTCAAAGAACTAACATGTAATGTGACTGAAGGGAAATTAGCTGCTGCCTTTGGATTTTCAGAAGGTATTTGATAAGTACCTCGTTAAAAGTTGTTGTGTAAAATAAAAGCTTGGGGTTGAGTTATTGGTGTGGGTAGACGTTTGGCCTGCTGCTAGGAAATAGAGCAGGTATGGATGGGTCATTTTCTGGTTCACAAGACAGGTTGAGTGGGGGTTTTGCAGGGATCAGCTGAGGGACCTCAACTCTTTACAATTTATGTAAATTATTTGGACAAAGGGATAAAAGGTGTCATTGCTAAATGACGACACAAAGATTGGTAGCAAAGTAATGAACAAGAGAATGTTAGAGAAACTCAGCAGGCCTGGAGAGGAGCACAGAATTGATGTTTCAAGTCATTCTTCTTAAGAAGTGAAAGGTGTCAGTGATAAAATAAATTTGAAGAGGGCACAAAGATGTTACAAAAGGATACAGATAGGTTAAATGTATGGGCAAAGGTGAGACAAAGCAGTATAATATGGGAAAATATGAAATTGTTTATTTTGGCAGAAAGAATAAAAAAGGACCAAATCATCTAAATGGAGAGAGATTGCAGAGCTGTAAGATCCAGAGGGATCTGTGTTTCCTCATGCACAAATTGTAAAAGGCTAGAATACAGCTGCAGCAAAGCCTTTGGAAATTTGATAGGATATTGCAATTTATCATCATGGGAATGAAATACCAACGTAGGGAGGTTAAGCTTCAGTTATCCAGGGCATTGTTGAGAAAACACCTGGAATACAGGATTAATTGTATCAGAAATAATGGGAACTGCAGATGCTGGAGAAGCCAAGAGAACAAAGTGTGAAGCTGGATGAACACAGCAGGCCAAGCAGCATCTCAGGAGCACAAAAGCTGACGTTTCGGGCCTAGACCCTTCATCAGAGAGGGGGATGGGGAGAGGGTTCTGGAATAAATAGGGAGAGAGGGGGAGGCGGACCAAAGATGGAGAGAAAAGTATTCACTCCAGAAAACGACAATGTCGTCAAGGAGAATACTGAGATACAGGCTACTAGACTAGGTGGGATTGAGGTTCACAAGGAAGAGGTATTAGAAATCCGACAGAGTGTGAAGATAGATACGTCCCCTGGGCTGGATGGGATTTATCCTAGGATCCTCTGGGAAGCCAGGGAGGAGATTGCCGAGCCTTTGGCATTGATCTTTAACTCATCATTGTCTACAGGAATAGTGCCAGACGACTGGAGGATAGCAAATGTGGTTCCCCTGTTCAAGAAGGGGAGTAGAGACAACCCTGGTAATTATAGACCAGTGAGCCTTACTTCAGTTGTTGGTAAAGTGTTGGAAAAGGTTGGAAGGGATAGGATTTATAATAATCTGGAAAAGAATAAATTGATTAGGGATAGTCAGCACGGTTTTGTGAAGGGTAGGTCGTGCCTCACAAACCTTATTAAGTTATTTGAGAAGGTGACCAAACGGGTAGATGAGAGTAAACCGGTTGATGTGGTGTATATGGATTTCAGCAAGGCGTTCGATAAGGTTCCCCACAGTAGGCTATTGTACAAAATGCGGAGGAATGGGATTGTGGGAGATATAGCAGTTTGGATCGGAAATTGGCTTGCTGAAAGAAGACAGAGGGTGGTAGTTGATGGGAAATGTTCATCCTGGACATCAGTTACTAGTGGTGTACCGCAAGGGTCGGTGTTGGGTCCACTGCTGTTTGTCATTTTTATAAATGACCTGGATGAGGGCGTAGAAGGATGGGTTAGTAAATTTGCAGACGACACTAAGGTCGGTGGAGTTGTGGATAGTGACGAAGGATGCTGTCGGTTGCAGAGAGACATAGATAAGCTGCAGAGCTGGGCTGAGAGGTGGCAAATGGAGTTTAATGCAGACAAGTGTGAGGTGATGCACTTTGGAGTAACCGGAAGGCAAAGTACAGGGCTAATGGTAAGATTCTTAGCAGTGTAGATGAGCAGAGAGATCTGTGTCCACGTACACAGATCCTTGAAAGTTGCCACCCAGGTTGACAGGACTGTTAAGAAGGCATACAGTGTTTTAGCTTTTATTAATAGAGGGATCGAGTTCCAGAACCAAGAGGTTATGGTGAAGCTGTACAAAACTCTGGTGCAGCCGCACTTGGAGTATTGTGTACAGTTCTGGTCGCCGCATTATAAGAAGGATGTGGAATCTTTGGAAAGGGTGCAGAGGAGATTTACTAGGATGTTGCCTGGTATGAAGGGAAGGTCTTACGAGGAAAGGCTGAGGGACTTGAGACTGCTTTCGTTAGAGAGAAGAAGGTTGAGAGGTGCCTTAATTGAAACATATAAAATAATCTCTGATGAAGGGTCTAGGCCCGAAACGTCAGCTTTTGTGCTCCTGAGATGCTGCTGGGCCTGCTGTGTTCATCCAGCCTCACATTTTATTATCTTGGATTCTCCAGCATCTGCAGTTCCCATTATCACTCATATAAAATAATCAGAGGGTTAGATAGGGTGATAGGGAGAGCCTTTTTCCTAGGATGGTGACGGCGAGCACGAGGGGGCATAGCTTTAAATTGAGGGGTGAAAGATGTAGGACAGAAGTCAGAGGTAGTTTCTTTACTCGGAGAGTAGAAAGGGAATGGAATGCTTTGCCTGCAACGGTAATAGATTCGCCAACTTTAGGTACATTTAAGTCGTCATTGGACAAGCATATGGACGTACATGGAATAGTGTAGGTTAGCTGGGCTTGAGATCGGTATGACAGGTCAGCACAACATCGAGGGCCGAAGGGCCTGTACTGTGCTGTAATGTTCTATGTTCTATGTTCTAAAAGAAGATAGGTGGAGAGGAGAGTATAGGTGGGGAGGTAGGGAGGAGATAGGTCAGTCCAGGGAAGACGGACAGGTCAAAGAGGCGGGATGAGGTTAGTAGGTAAGAAATGGAGGTGCGGCTTGAGGTGGGAGGAAGGGATGGGTGAGAGGGAGAACAGGTTAGGGAGGCAGAGACAGGCTGGGCTGGTTTTGGGATGCATTGGGGGGAGGCGGGGACAGGCTGGGCTAGTTGTGTGAAGCAGTGGGGGGAGGGGATGAGCTGGGCTGGTTTTGGGATGCGGTGGGGGAAGGGGAGATTTTGAAGCTTGTGAAGTCCACATTGATACCATTGGGCTGCAGGGTTCCCAGTGGAATATGAATTGCTGTTCCTGCAACCTTCGGGTGGCATCATTGTGGCACTACACGAGGCCCATTATGGACATGTCGTCTAAGGAATGGGAGGGGGGAGTTAAAATGGTTCGCGACTGGGAGGTGCAGCTGTTTATTGCGAACCGAGCGGAGGTGTTCGGCAAAGCTGTCCCCAAGTGTCCGCTTGGTTTCCCCAATGTAGAGGAAGCCACCCCAGGTGCAGTAGATACAGTATACCACATTGGCAGATGTGCAAGTGAACATCTGCTTATAATGGAAAGTCATCTTGGGGCCTGGGTTAGGGGTGAGGGAGGAGGTGTGGGGGCAAGTGTAGCACTTCCTGCGGTTGCAGGGGAAGGTGCCGGGTGTGGTGGGGTTGGAGGGGAGTGTGGAGCAGACAAGGGAGTCACGGAGAGTGTGGTCTCTCCGGAAAGCAGACAAGGGTGGGGATGGAAAAATGTCTTGGGTGGTGGGGTCGGATTGTAGATGGCGGAAGTGTCGGAGGATGATGCGTTGTATCTGGAGGTTGGTAGGGTGGTGTGTGAGAACGAGGGGGATCCTCTTTGGGCGGTTGTGGCGGGGGCGGGGTGTGAGGGATGTGTTGCGGGAAATGCGGCGAATGCGGTCAAGGGCGTTCTCAACCACTGCGGGGCGAAGTTGCGGTCCTTGAAGAACTTGGACAGCTGGGATGTGCAGGAGTGGAATGCCGCTTCCTGGGAGCAGATGCGGCAGAGGCAGAGGAATTGGGAATAGGGGATGGAATTTTTGCAGGAGGGTGGGTGGGAGGAGGTGTATTCTAGGTAGCTGTGGGAGTCGTTAGGCTTGAAATGGACATCAGTTTCTAGCTGGTTACCTGAGATGGAGACTGAGAGGTGCAGGAAGGTGAGGGATGTGCTGTAGATGGCCCAGGTGAACTTGAGGTTGGGGTGGAAGGTGTTGGTGAAGTGGATGAACTGTTCGAGCTCCTCTGGGGAGCAAGAGTCGCCGCCGATACAGTCATCAATGTAACGGAGGAAGAGGTGGGGTTTGGGGCCTGTGTCAGTGCGGAAGAGGGACTGTTCCACGTAACCTACAAAGAGGCAGGCATAGCTTGGGCCCATGCTTGGTGTGACCCAGTGTGGCTTCCTCTACATTGGGGAAACCAAGCAGAGGCTTGGGGACCGCTTTGCCGAACACCTCCGCTCAGTTCGCAATAAACAACTGCAGCTCCCAGTCGCGAGCCATTTTAACTCCCCCTCCCATTCTTTAGATGACATGTCCATCATGGGCCTCCTGCAGTGTCACAATGATGCCACCCGAAGGTTGCAGGAACAGCAACTCATATTCCGCTTGGGAACCCTGCAGCCCAATGGTATCAATGTGGACTTCACAAGCTTCAAAATCTCCCCCTCCCCCCACCGCATCCCAAAACCAGCCCAGCCTGTCCCCGCCTCCCTAACCTGTTCTTCCTCTCACCCATCCCTTCCTCCGACCCAAGCCGCACCTCCATCTCCTACCTACTAACCTTGTCCCGCCTCTTTGACCTGTCCGTCTTCCCTGGACTGACCTATCCCCTCCCTACCTCCCCACCTATACTCTCCTCTCCACCTATCTTCTTTTCTCTCCATCTTCGGTCCGCCTCCCCCCTCTCCATATTTATTCCAGAACCCTCACCCCATCCCCCTCTCTGATGAAGGGTCTAGGCCCGAAACGTCAGCTTTTGTGCCCTAAGATGCTGCTTGGTCTGCTGTGTTCATCCAGCTCCACACTTTGTTATCTTGGAATACAGGATCCCCAATTTAAAAAAGGGTGTGAATGCATTGGAAACAGTTCAGAGAAGGTTTACTGAATGAAAACCTGGAATAGTTGAGCTTTCATATGAGAAACCTAAACAGCTTAGGCTGTATACACTAGAGGTTAGAAAAGCAAGACCGTAAGACCACAAGGTAAAGGAGTAGAAACAGATCATTTAGTCCATTGAGTCTGCTCTGCTGTTCAATGGGATCATGACCGTTCTCAAAATCTTCAACTTCACTTTCCTGCCTTTTAGCCATAAATTTTAATTCCTGATACTGACTTAAATCTGTATACCTCAGCCATGAATGTGCTTAATGGCCCAGCCTCGACTGGCCTCTGTGACAATGAATTACACAGATTCACTATGCTGAAAGCAAAACTTCCCATCTTAAATAGGTCACCTCTTACTCTGAGATTACGCTTTGTGGCCCCAGAATTGCCTGGAGGGAAAATAATCTCACCATGATTATTCTGTCAAGCCCCCCAAGAATCTCATCAACACAATTGACTCTCTTTCTTCTAAACTCCAATAAGCATAGACCCTACCGACTCAACTACTCCACATAAGAAAATGCTTCCATACCTGGGCCATACCAATGTGCTGCCTCCAATGTCGGTGTATCATTCCTTTGATAAGGTGCTAACAACTATCTACAATGTTCGAGGTATGATCTAATTATTTTAATCCTCCCCTTTGATATAGAAGCTAACATTCAATTTGCCTATGCCGATAACCTGCGGAACTCGGATGGTTTTTTTTGTGACTTATGTACAAGAACTTCCGAAATTCATCTGTGCTGCAGCTTTCTGCAGTCTTTCACCTTTTAAGTAATATTTAGCCCCTCTATTATTCCTGCCAAAGTGCATAATCTCACATTTCTCCACATTATATTCTATTTGCCAAGTTTTGCCCACTTACTTAACCTGTCTAAATGTGTCTGCAGACTATGTGCCATCCTCAGCACTTGCCTTCACGCAAGGATGATTCTTTCTCTGAGAATAATAAGTCTTTGGAACTTGCTTCATCAAATGGAGCCAGATACAGACCACTTAAATATTGTTGAGGAGGAGGGAGACAGATTATTGACAAGCAAAGGAGTGAAAGGTTAATGGAGATAGGCAAAAATGTAGAGATGAAGTTAAAATCAGATCAGCGCGGTCTTACTGAATGACAGAGCAGGCCCTAAGCATGTGAGTTCGAATCCTGCTCCAAACTTGTACATTCATATAATAAAATGTGAGGCTGGACGAACACAGCAGGCCAAGCAGCATCTGATGCTGCTTGGCCTGCTGTGTTCGTCCAGCCTCACATTTTATTATCTTGGAATCTCCAGCATCTGCAGTTCCCATTATCTCTTGTACATTCATATGTTAGGGCCAGAAACTGGGCATTGTTGAAATGCTGTAGGACATCAGAAGATTCACCAGCGTAAGTGGGAACAGAATGGAGAAGGGGAGAAAAGTCAAGATGGGAAGAAATAAGTTCAGTGGGACAAGAAGTGGCTGAAATTTTGTGTCTGTCATGGCGTTCCTAAATGTAAATGTTGGGAAGAAGGCCCAAACAAACGGTTTTGTGTTGTTGACTGTGAGGTCGGAAACTGTGGAGTGAAGATCCCTGGAGGAGGAGATGAGATCAGCGATAGTATTGGCAACAGTGGCTTCACGCTGAGGAGCAGGATCATAGTCCAGGCACTCAAGCTTTGTAAGTTAGAGGTTGCTATGCCAAATGATAAAAGCTCCACCCTTGTCACCCTTGATAAAGGTTAGATCTGAAAGAATAGAGCGCAGCAGGTTTAGTGGATGACAGGTTAGAGTGGGCGAGAGGAGCAGAGAAACTGTCACACTGTCACTTCCTTCCTGATCTTTGACCTCAGTTGCTCTTTCCTCCAATCTCCCCATATTCCACGAAACCCTGAGAGTTAAAAATCTATGAACCTTCAGCAGCCCACAGAAACCAATTTCCCAGCTGTAGGAGCAAAGTCGTGCACAGATTCTCAGTTAGGTTTTCATTAATCACATTAATTTGCCTTATCATCCTGTTTCACCAATCATGGGTGCTTTTGGCAGAGACTCAGGGGCTAATTAAGTTTATCTTTATAATGTGCAATTACCATGCCACAGAGCCCCAAACAGCAATCCATTCAGATTGAAGAATTCTGCTCACTTCTGTACATCACTCTTCTCCACAGTCCGATCTCTGAATACAGCCATTTGGCAAAATCAGTTAGCAAGCCCAAAACAAACTCAACTGATACTGTTTTAAGATGATATTTTTCTGCCACTGTTCTGAATGTATACAAACTGGAGGCAAGAATTAACCATTCGGCCTTTCGAACTTGCTGTGCCATTCAACAGGATCATGGTTGATCTGACTGTAGCCCTGGTGTAGGAGATTGAGGGGTGACGTTATAGAGGTTCGTAAAATCATGAGGGGTGTAGGTATGGTGAATGGCAGGTGTCTATTCCGTTGGGTGGGGATTTCTATGTCGGGGGGGCATATGTTTAAGGTGAAGGGAGAAAGATTTTAAAAAGACATGAGGGGTATCTTTTATTAACACAGAAAGTGGTTTGCATGTGGAATGGATTTCCCGAGGAAGTGGTGGACGTGGGTATGGTTATAACACTTAAAAGACATTTTTAGATAAGCACATGAATATGAAATGTTTGGAGGGATACGGTTCAAGGGCAAACAAATGGGACTAGTTTAGTTTGGGATAGCGGCTCGCTGGGACAGTATGGCTCTATGACTTGAGAGTGAGAATTTCCCGCCTGACCTGCGTAACTCTTCCTCCCTTCTAAATCAAAACTTTCACTCAGCCTTGAGAGATATTCAATCACCCTGGTTCTATAGGTACCTGGGCTAGAGATCTCCAAATATTTTAAGAGAAGAAATTGCTCCTGTCAACAAATCAGATTCCAGGGTGAAAACTGCTACAATTTGCTCACCATGATGGGGATGCATGGCAGGTCATGGAATCTTGGTTCAATAAAATAACTGGAATTAAGAGTCTAATAATGACCGTGAAACCATTGCCGATTGTCAGGGAAAATGTCCTTTAAGGAGGGAAACTGCCATCCTTCCCCAGTCTGGCCTATATGTGACTCCAGGCCCACAGCAATGTAGCTGACTCTCAATTACCCTCTGGGCAATTAGGGATGGATAATAAAATATGTTGGCCTAGACAGCCACACCCATATTGATGAATGAATAAAAAAAAGTTCCTGAACATATTCACAAGAGACAGCCAATATAATTTTAACTAAAGAACGTAATTTTATAAACAAAAGGTTTCTAAAAGACATATCTATAGCTCAGAGCAGTGAGTATAGAATATGGGATGTCTTGTTGCAGCCGTACAAGACGTTAGTATGGCCACATTTGTAATACTGCGTGCAGTTCTGGTCGCCCTACTACAGAAAGGATATTATCAAACTAGAACGGGTTTTTATAACTTGGCTACTGCCTGGATTGGAAGGTTTAAGTTACAAGGTAAGGAAGGTTGTTTAGGCTGGGACTTCATTCCCTGGATTGTAGGAGACTGAGGGATGTACTTATAGGAGTCTATAAAATCAGGAGAGGCACAGGTAAGGGACGCCAACAGCTTTTCCCCATGGGTGGGGAGTCTAAAGCTAGAGGGCATAAGTTTAAGGTGAGGGGGAGAAGTACAAAGGAATTGGGAGGGGCAGTTCTTTCACAGAGTGTGAAGGATGGTGAGTGTCTAGGATGGGCTGCCAGAGGTCATGGTGAAGGTGAGTACAATTTTGTTATTTAAGAAACATTTGGATAGATACATGGATAGGTACACTGGCATATGGACCAAACGCAGGCAAATGGAACGAGTTTAATTGTGAAAACTGGGTAGTATGGGCAAGTTGAGCTGAAGGGCCTGTTTCCAAGCTTTAAGACTCTATGACTCTATATCTGACAATTTGGATAAATCTTATCATGAACAGCTGTAGTCCCTGCCTACTCACAAATCTTTCATGGTCACCTGAAATGGGAGATCATACAATGTAGGAACAGAAGTAGGCCATTCAGCCCATCAAGTCTGTTCTGCCATTCAGTGAGATTACGGCTGATCTTATTGAATAAATTCTTTGATTATTGATCAAATAATATTTATTTGTGGTGTTTGTCACTCAGTATTAGTTGAGAAATTAATTTATCCGTGAGGTCTGGGTGTTAATCTGTTCTCCTGTTTTCCCAGTTTCTGGACTGACTACACTCTCGGCCCGAATCCCGACAGTCCATCACTATCACGATTCAGAGGCAGTCATCAGCTATGTTCAGATATAAAACCCGCAGACAAGGGTGGCGCAGTGGTAATATGGCGCACTGACCTCTACATCGCCGAGGCTAAATGCCAACTCTCCGACACTTCCTCCTACCGCCCGCTTGATCATGACCCCATCCCCGAGCACCAAACCATCATCTCCAACACCATTCATGACCTCATCACCTCAGGGGACCTCCCACCCACAGCCTCCAACCTTATTATTCCTCAACTCCGCATGGCCCGTTTCTATCTCCTCCCCAAAATCCACAAACCTGCCTGCCATGGTCGACCCATTGTCTCAGCCTGTTCCTGCCCCAACGAACTCATCTCCACCTATCTGGACTCCATTTTCTCCCCTTTGGTCCAGGAACTCCCTACCTACGTCCATGACACCAACCACGCCCTCCACCTCCTCCAGGACTTCCAATTCCCTGGCACCCATTTTCACCATGGACATCCAGTCCCTATACACCTGTATTCCTCATGCAGATGGCCTCAAGGCCCTCCGCTTCTTCCTGTCCCGCAGGCCCGACCAGTCCCCTTCCACCGACACCCTCATCTGCCTAGCCGAACTTGTCCTCACCCTCAACAAGTTCTCTTTCGATTCCTCCCACTTCCGACAGACAAAGGGGCTGGCCATGGGCACCCGCATGGGCCCAAGCTATGCCTGCCTCTTTGTAG
Organism: Stegostoma tigrinum; assembly: GCF_030684315.1. Taxonomy (NCBI): domain Eukaryota; kingdom Metazoa; phylum Chordata; class Chondrichthyes; order Orectolobiformes; family Stegostomatidae; genus Stegostoma; species Stegostoma tigrinum. Next base: position 47,098,530 of record NC_081380.1, read on the forward strand.
GTTATGTGGAACAGTGCCTCTTCTGCACCTACACAGGCCCCAAACCCCACCTCTTCCTCCGTTATACATTGATGTCTGTATCGGCGCTGCCTCTTGCTCCCCAGAGGAGCTCGAACAGTTCATCCACTTCACCAACACCTTCCACCCCAACCTCAAGTTCACCTGGGCCATCTCCAACACATCCCTCACCTTCCTGGACCTCTCAGTCTCCATCTCAGGCAACCAGCTTGTAACTGATGTCCATTTCTAGCCCACTGACTCCCACAGCTACCTAGAATACACCTCCTCGCACCCACCCTCCTGCAAAAATTCCATCCCCTATTCCCAATTCCTCCGCCTCCGCCGCATCTGCTCCCAGGATGAGGCATTCCACTCCTGCACATCCCAGATGTCCAAGTTCTTCAAGGACCGCAACTTTCCCCCCACAGTGGTCGAGAACGCCCTTGACTGCGTCTCCCACATTTCCCGCAACACATCCCTCACACCTCGCCCCCGCCACAACTGCCCAAAGAGGATCCCCCTCGCCCTCACATACCACGCCACCAACCTCCGGATACAACGCATCATCCTCCGACACTTCCGCCATCTATAATCCGACCCCACCACCCAAGACATTTTTCCATCCCCACCCTTGTCTGCTTTCCGGAGAGACCACACTCTCCGTGACTCCCTTGTTCGCTCCACACTGCCCTCCACACCCGGCACCTTCCCCTGCAACCGCAGGAAGTGCTACACTTGCCCCCACACCTCCTCCCTCACCCCCATCCCAGGCCCCAAGATGACTTTCCATATTAAGCAGATGTTCACCTGCACATCTGCCAATGTGGTATACTGTATCCATTGTACCCGGTGTGGCTTCCTCTACATTGGGGAAACCAAGCGGAGGCTTGGGGACCGCTTTGAGGAACACCTCCGCTTGGTTCGCACTAAACAGCTGCACCTCCCAGTCACAAACCATTTCCACTCCCCCTCCCATTCTTTAGATGACATGTCCATCATGGGCCTCCTGCAGTGCCACAATGATGCCACCTGAAGGTTTCAGGAACAGCAACTCATATTCCGCCTGGGAACCCTGCAGCCTAATGGTATCAATGTGGACTTCTCAAGCTTCAAAATCTCCCCTTCCCCCACCGCATCCCAAAACCAGCCCAGTTCGTCCCCTCCCCCCACTGCATCACAAAACCAGCCCAGCTCTTCCCCCCACCCACTGCATCCCAAAACCAGTCCAACCTGTCTCTGCCTCCCTAACCTGTTCTTCCTCCCAACCATCCCTTCCTTCCACCCCAAGCCGCACCCCCAGCTACCTACTAACCTCATCCCACCTCCTTGACCTGTCTGTCTTCCCCAGACTGACCTGTCCCCTCCCTACCTCCCCACCTATACTCTCCTATCTTCTTTTCTCTCCATCTTCGGTCTGCCTCCCCCTCTCTCCCTATTTATTCCAGAACCCTCACCCCATCCCCCTCTCTGATGAAGGGTCTAGGCCCGAAACGTCAACTTTTGTCCTCCTGAGATGCTGCTTGGCCTGCTGTGTTCATCCAGCTCTACACCTTGTTGTCTTAGCAATGTTCAGATGGCTCCTCACTGTGGTCCTGTGTCTCCATCTGCTGGGTGAGGCATTCAACTGCCAGGCATATTCAGACACACACTTGCAGTAGGCCGTAGGCTGACCAGATACACACCTCACAGCTTGTGGTAAATATTCAGTTGTCTACTTTCCTGGCAATTATCTCATCTTTCCCTACATTGCAACAGTCAGTGTACTGCCAAATAATTGAAGGGAAAGCTGGATAAATGTATAAGGGAGAAAGGATTGACTATATATGCTGATCGAGTCAACCAAAATGGGGATCAGTGTTTGTTTAGAGCAGAAACGCCAGCATAGATCATTGGTGTTGATTGGCCTGTTTCTATGCTGTCCACATGATTTAACATTCATACCATTTTTGGACCATGCCAATGTTGCTCTGTAAATGTAAGTTCTTCCTGCATTACAAGAGTGACAATACTCCAATGGCACTTCGCTAACTTTAAAGTGCTTTGAGATATCCAATGGAAGTTATGACAGAAATACAAGTCTTTCTCCCTTTGACACTAGAAGGTACAGACACATAAGAGCATTCGTCCACTAACATATGCAGTAGTTTCACAATTTCTAATGTAACATGCAGTGCATTGTCTTTCTTGGTCAGACACAATAAGGATCTCTGGAGCCCACACTGCGCCATCAAGCTATGATTTTTAGGGAACTGGTGGCATAATGGTAATGTCACTGGGCCAGTACACCAGGCGAACTATCCACCGTGGCAGATGGCGAAGTTTAAACTCAATAATAAAAACTGAAGTAAAAAGCATGTCTAATGACAACTGAGTTACCACTATTAATTTGTCATGAAAACCCATCTGGTTCACTCTATCCTTTAGGGAAGGAAATCGATTATCCTCACCCAGTCCGGTCTACATGTGACTCCAGATCACAGCAACTAGGTTGATTCTTAACTCCTCTCTGGCTAACTAGGGATGAGCAACACAGGGAGAGTCTGAGGAAGGGTCACCGGACCCGAAATGTTAACTCTGATTTTTTTTTCACAGATGCTGCCAGACCTGCTGAGCTGTTCCGGCATATTCTGTTTTTGCTCCTGATTGACAACATCTGCCACACGATCAACACATGCTGCCCGGACCACTGGTGCTCAAGTCCCACCACAGAATAAAAGCAATTATAGGCTGTCAATTCTGAACTGATCCCAAATACCTGGCGTAGGATTATTTCTGTAAGAGGCTAGGACCCATGTCCGTTTGAACTGCTGCGGCAACTCCATGATGGAAAGGGAACGTGAGCCATTCAGAGGAGATGTTTGGGAACACTTCCTCAGGGGAAGTTTAAGAGAAAAAGCAGTAAATGCTGGCGTTTAATCATTTTTATATCTCGAACTTCCATTGCACCAGACTGTAACTGGATATTAAATCAAAACAGATGGAATTAATCCACAAATCAACTATAGTCTGTTATGGACCAGGCCAGAACCCCTTAAAATATTTTAAGAGGGTAGCTTAGATCCTAACGTTTTCTTATTTTAAAGGTAAATGTGAGGAACTGGTGAAACCACTTGGCTTTAAGCAAAATAAAATCGATTTAAACACTACAATTTAAACACAAACAAAAGAAACTGGAATTTAGAATAACAATTATTGGGAAACTTAATCAAATACTTGATACAGTAGCAACTAATTAACTGTTCCAATATAGTACCATCCCATAAACACACCCCTGGGCAAAAAGGTAAATTCAAACACAGATTCTTACAGGCAGCAGGGAACAACAGCCAGACAGATTTCAGAAAAAGACAGTTAGGAATCATTTACTGAAGCTTTCAACCCTTATGGTACTCAAAATATCTCGTGACAGCTGCAGCTAAAAAAACTGGAAAGCCCAAACTGGGAGAACTGGTCACTCCCCTTTCATTGTTAAACTTTTTCAAAATAACCTAAAGGGCTCTCACACTATTGATTCCAGCTGGATCCCTAGCCACGTTGTTACCTCTGCTTTTACACTCCCACCTTCAAAGAAACCTGAGACAAAATAATCTTTGTCACACCTACCTCTCCTTAAGAAAAAAATGAACCATCAATACACAAAGGCTTCATTTTAAAATGTTAGTCTTACTCTGTTAGTTCACCACTATATATATATTACAGTGACTCCAAGCATGCAAACATTCACTACTACATTCTATTTCAGTCCTTTTACTCATGTCAACGAACAGCTCCTCCTTTCTTCATCCAAGTTGCAACAACGTGCCAGCAATTACGTTTCCTCATCCTGCTACATGTATAATTTTCAAACTGAATGGCTGCAATAATAAGCTCCATCTAAACAGTCTGGAATTTCGTGTCCTTAAATTTCTCCAAAAACTTTAATGGGTTGTGATTAGTATGTACGATTGTCTCAGGCACACTGCTGGCACCCTAAATGTTGAAATGTTGTAACGCAAACACCAAGCTCAAGGTCTCCTTCTCAATCCTGCATTGTTTCGGTTGATTCAATTTTCTGCAAAAGCACCCAATAGGTACACTGACATTGACAGCCACTTTGGATGGCTTTGTGTAATTGGGAATGGCTAACACTGAGGCAGTGGTTAACACAGCTTTCAGGCTGTCAAATGACTTCTGACAGTGTGCCATCCGCTGAAATTTTCTGCACTTCTTCAGTAAGTCAGTCAGTCGAGCAAACACTGCTAAAATTAGGTACGAACTTTCTGATAAACCCACTTAATCTCAGGAATCATCAAACAGTTGTCTTTGACGATGGTATGGATAACTCCCCAACAACCTTTGTTTTCACATTCCACGGGCCGTCTGTCCACACCCGATAACATGGCCCAGGAATATGACTTTGGCTTTGGTGAAATCACTCTCAGCCAGGTTTATCACCAAGCTTGCCTCCCAAAGTCAACTGAACAATTCCAATAAATGCTGAAAATGTTCCTTCAACGTGTGACTAAAAAATCACCAGGTTGTTGATGTGTGCCACGCAATTGGGTAATCCAGAAATGACTTCACAGATTCATCTTTGAAACGTGACTGGTGCATTTTTCATATCGAATGGTATGACATTAAATTGGTGCAGTCCATTTGGTGTCACAAAACCCAAAATTGTCTTTGCTCTTTTGGATAAAGGCGCTTGCCAGTATTCTCAGAGGAAGTTGAATTTAGAAATATAAGTTGCTTGTCCAACTTTCTCAATACAGTTTTCCAAACATGTAATTGGATACGATTCGGGCCTTGTAACTCCATTGTCTTTACTACAGTCAACATATAATCATTGGGTACCATCTGGCTTTGGCATCATTACTATGGGTAAACTGCAGTTACTGCAACTCACTCCAGTTATGTTGTCTTTGAGCCTGTGTTCGATCTCTTTTTAACTTGTGCCAACTTTAGATGGTTAAGTCTATAAGGATGTTGCTTAATTTCCTACAGCTACATCATGCAGAATCAGATTAAAACTTCCCACCTTACTCCTACATATCTCTCCATGCAATAATAATAACTCTTTCTGGTCATTTTGATTTTCCCCTGGAAGATGACTTAATAATTTATCCCAATTTTCGAGAACTTCCTCATTATCCAATTTAATTTGAGGAATTGTCCAATTCAGAATCCTCTGAGATAACAAGGCATAGAGCTGGATGAACACAGCATCATAGGAGCAGGAAAGCTGATGTTTCAAGTCCGAAATGTCAGCCTTCCTGCTCTTCTGATGCTGCTTGGCCTGCTGAGTTCATCCAGTTCTACACCTTGTTATCTCAGATTCTCCAGCATCTGCAGTTCCTATTATCTCAGAATCCGCTGAACTTGTTCTTCTTGTAACCAGTAACACGTTCTCCTTTTGCTTTCCCTCCTTATCAAAATACCTTTACAGTGTATTCACATGATACGCTCTTGTGAGATTTCTATCTGGAGTCCTTATTAAATAGTTCACCTCACTCAATCTCCTTTCAATTTGATAAGGTCCACTAAACCTTGCTTCACCTGACAAAGAGGCTATGTTCTGAAAGCTTGCTCATCCTTTTTATATATTTAAAGATGCTCCTACTGTCCTTTTTTTTGTTACTTGCCAGTTTGCCCTAATAATTTGTTTGTTCCCTTTTTTTTGATCATCTTTTGTTGGTTTTTAAAACTTTTCCATTCCACTGGTTCACCATGGATCTGCTATTCAGGGAATGTGATTTTTCAAATGCATAGCCAAAAAGGAAAGGGTGATGGGATGGCTTTGTTAGGAGATGATGTATAAAATTCACCCAAAATTAATGCACTGCTTTCTGTTCATGACCTTATCCTGGTTTATTTTCTGTCCTCCAGATCAGCTACTGTAAGAGGACCCACCAGTGTGAGTTATCCATTTTGGAGCAAAAACGTGATTAATCAGGGTACTTTCTAGATGTTATGAAGTTTAGAACTGTTGATGTCCAAAGACACTTGGGGGTTCAGATGCAGAGATCATTTAAATGTCATTAACAGGTTCAGAAGGCTCATGTAATGCTGGCCTTTACATCTAAAGGGCTGGGGTATAAGGATACAAACATTATGCTGCAGTTATACAAAACCCTGGTGAGACCCCACTTGGTGTACTGTGAGCAGATCTGGGCACCACACCTCAGGAAGGATATATTGGCCTTGGGAGGAGTACAAAGTAGGTTTAGAAGAATGATACCTGGACTTCAGGAGTTAAGTTATGAGGAGAGATTACACAAATTATTTTCTCTCGAATTTAGAGTGTTAAGGGGCGGTCTAATCGAATTCTTCAAGATATTTACAGGAAAAGACAGAGTGCATAGAGATAAACTATTTCCACTGGTTGGGGATTCTAAAATTAGGGGTCACAGTCTGAGAATTAGGGCCAGGCCATTCAGGAGAGATGTTAGGAACATTTTGACGCACAAAAAGTGTTTGAAACGCCTTCCCATGAAAAGCAGCGAATGATGGATTGGTTGATAATTTTAAAGATAGATGTTTAGTTAAGGTTTTTGGTAAGCAAAGGTATTCAGGGATATGGGCCAAAGTCAGGCATACACACTTAGGCAATAGGTCAGCCATGATTTTATTGAATGGTGGATCAGACTTAAGGTGCTGAATGGCTTTCTTCTGCTCTTATGTTCTTCTTCATGTTATTTCTTACCTTCATCCATATGGATTCTACATCATCTGATTTTACATCATTTCTTAATATCACAGTTATTCCATTCTGTACTAACGAAGCCAACCCATCACCTTTTCTTTTTTAGTGGTCCATTTGAAAAATCACATAACCTGATATTTTAGCTTCCAGCTTTGATCTCCTCATAACTCCTTATGTCTCCATTATGGCAATAAGATTATACCTATTAACCTCTATTTGTGCCGTTAATTTGTTTCTTTTTCCAAATGCTGCATACATTAATTTTGCCTTTTTACCATTTTATCTGCCCCACTTTGACCCTATTTGCTGTTTTTTTTATGCTTATGCACCCTGTTCCTTCCTTTCCCACTCAGAGTGTCATGATCAAGCTAGGAGGCCTGCAAAGCTACCATAGTGTTTAGTGCTGGAAGCCCACATTGCCACCCTCCCACCATGGTAAGTGGGTATGAACATTTTACCATCTGAGTTAAAACTGCCTGCAGCTGGAGGCCGCATACCCAGAGTTAAAGGAGGTGTTACCACGTTGTATTGACATTGAAAGGTCCCATTTATGAGGAGAAATATACATACATCAACAGTAACGAGCAATCTTCCCTATTGTGGAGAAAGGCATGCTTTGCTCTGAATCATGTCTGCAGAATATTGGAACACACACATATGTTAAAAGTGACTTTCAACACCAGTAACACAAATTGTTTACTGCACTGGATGATGGCTTACTGGTTAGCACTGCTGCCTTACAATACCAGGGACTTATGTTCAAGCCCAGTCATGGGTGAAATTTGCATGTTCCCCCCTTGTCTGTGTGGGTTTCCTCCCACTGTCCAAAGATATACAGGGTAGGTGGATTGGTCATGAAAGCGACGAGTTACAGGGGTGAGGTTGGGTGTCCTGGATCTGAGTGGGATGCTCTTTCAAGGGTCGGTGCTGGTTGAATGGTCTACTTCCACAATGCAGGGATTCTATGATTGGACTCTCATTTCTGAGAGATCATTTTAGACTCTAAAACATAAATTCGGCCATTCGAGTCTGTCGCGCTATTCAATCATGGCTAATGAGTTTCTCAACCGCATTCTCCTGCTCTTTCCCTGTAATCCTTGATCCACTTGACAATCAATAACCTATCTATCTCTTTGTTAGAGATAATGGGAACTGCAGATGCTGGAGAATTCCAAGATAGGGTTTGTTAAATACACTCAAAGACCTGGCCTTCACAGGCTTCTGTGACCATGAATCCACAGATTCAGCACTTTCTGGCTGAAGAAGTTTCTCCTCATCTCTGTTTTAAAGGGTCTTCCCTTTACTCTACAGCTGTGCCCTCAGGTAGGCAATGGCCTAGTGGTACTATTCTTGGACTGTTATTCCACAGACCCAGGTAATGTTCTTGGGACCTGGGTTTGAATCCTACCATACCAGATGGTGGAAACTGAGTTCAATATATAGCTGGAATTAATAGGCTAGTAATGACCATGAATCCATTGCCAATTGTCAGAAAATCCATCTGGTTCACTGATGTCCTTTAGGGAAGGAAACTGCCATCTTTACCTGGTCTGGCCTACATGTGACTCCAGATCCACAGCAATGTGGTTGACTCTCAGCTGCTCTCCGGGCAATTAGGAATGGGCAATAAATGCTGACTTAGCTGGCGACACCCTCATCCTGTGAATGAATATTAAATAAAATGGAAATATCCTCCCAAGATCGACTCTGTCCTGGCTGCTCACATTCTGTAAATTTCAATTAGATCCCCCTTCGTCTATCTAAATTCCATCGAGTATAGACCCAGAATCCTCAAACATTTATCATGTGTTAAGCCTTTCCTTCCTGGGATCAGTCCCGTAAACCTCCTCTGGACTCGCTGCAGGGGCAGTACATCCTTTCTGAGGTATGGGGCCCCAACACTGCTCACAATATTCTAAATGTGGTCTGACCAGAGCTTTATAAAACCTCACAAATAACAACAACAAAAACAAAGTTGCTGGAAAAGCTCAGCAGGTCTAGCAGCATCTGTGCAGGAGAAAACAGAGTTAACGTTTTGGGTCCAGTGACCCTTCCTCAGAACAGGAATAAGGGGGGGGGGTCTCCTTTATAAAACCTCAGATGTTCATCCCTGCTTTTATATTGTAGTCCTGTCCAAATAAATGTCAACATTTGTATTTGCCTTCTTAACTACTGATCCAACGGGCAAGTTTACTTTTAGAGAATCCTGGATGTTAACCTTCCCATTACCTCCTTAAAGAACTTTAACAGATTTGTCAGGCATGATCTTTCCTTGATGAAACCTTGCTCACTTTGCCCTACTTGACCATGCACTTCCAAGTATTAAGAAATCTCATCCTTCACAATTACCGTGCCTGAGGTCACGCTCATTGGCCTGGAATCTTCTGCCTATTGCCTTACTCCCTCCCTAGATCCGGGGGGCGGGGGTGTACATTAGTGATTTTCCAGTCCTCTGGGACCCTCCCTGACTCCGATGATTCCTGGAGGATCAACACTAACGCCTCCACTGCCTCTTCAGCTATCTCCTTCAGAACTGCAAGCTGACACCAAGTTAATGCCAGTGATTAGAGGCAGATGCTGGAATCCAAGGAAGACAAGCTGGAAAAGCCACAGCAAGCCAGGCAGCATCTGGAGGAAAGGAGCAGCCAACGTTTTGGGTACTACCCTTCTTCAGGACTGGGCACTGGGAGGTGGGTAGAGAGAGGGGGCAGGATGGGTGGACACTGACTTGATGTGCAATGCCCCATTGAATTCTCCCCATCCACAGGAGATACAGCGACTGCTGCGGCCTGACCTCCGGCCGCTGGGGGCGGCACCGCGCTTCTCATCGCCTCGTTCGTGAATGACCGGGTTGTCACGGGTAACGGGCCGAGACCAATCGGGTACGGACGCAGCGCGCTGACGTCACACGCAGGCACGGCCAGCCGAGCCAATGAGCGACGGGGCGGTTAGATACGAATGAGAGAGAAAGAAACGGCGGGAGGATCGGCGAGATTGAAAACAGGTTCGGGGCGGCTGGAGGGAGAGAGAGAGAGAGAGAGAGGAAGGAAGGAAGGAAGGAAGGAAGGAAGGAAGGAAGGGGAAAAAAAATGTGGGGAGAGTGGGATGTGTGGGGGGGAATGAGGGATTGAGGGGATTGGGGATGGCGAGGGCGAGGGCGAGGGCGAGAGCGAGGGCTCACAGGCAATGGACAGTAACCCCGGGACTTACTCACTCCTTTCCCTTCCTGTCTCCTTTACTGTACTGTTCCCCCAACTGTCACCACCGCCCACCGCGCCAGATTCCCTCTCCTTACCCACACTACATACCCCCCCACCCCCCCCCCCCCCCGGTGCTATCACCATCTATTTGACTCAGGGCACCCCACCCCCACCCCCACCCTGTGCTTTCACCCTCTGTTTGCAGCTAAGCTCCTGTAAATGTGTTGTCCTCTCTTCCAGGTAAAGACAGAATGTTCAGCTCGAGGAGATCAGTGAAATCATCTTCCTCCGAGAATGAGGGCGAGGAAATCCAAACTGTACGTAATTGCCTGTCTGCAGTGCCTGAAAGTGGGGGAATCGGGAGGTAGATGGATGAGGGAAGGAGGAAATGCAGCCTGCTTTGAGTCGCCAATACATCTTCGCCTTCTCAACAAAAGACTGTATTATAATGATGAGGTAACACAGTGTGGGGCTGTATGAACACAACAGGCCAGGCAGCTTCTGAGGAGCAGGAAAGCTGACGTTTTGGGTCTGGACCCTTCATCGAAACGTCAGCTTCCCTGCTCCTCTGATGCTGCTTGGCCTGCTGTGTTCACCCAGCCCTTGTTATCTCGGATTCTGCAGCATCTGCAGTTCCTACTATCTCTGCATTATTACGATGTTACCTTTTTAAAAAAAATCAATTATTAAAACTGTTAACATAGGAAAGGATTGCAGATTGTGAGCCTCTTGCATTAGTGATGTGCCTCAAAGAAAAAAATACACAGACCAGAAAACGTTTGAATAATCGTTAATCTGTGTTCTGGATGGGGGGAGAATGAAAGGCCGTCCTGTCGATCGATGATCACTTGACAGTATATAGTAAAGTGTTCCAAGCTGTTTCAAAAATATGTAAATCAGTCAAACATCAACACTAAACCACGTATTAGGACAGGTGACCATAACTTTGCTGAAAATTATAATATTTTGAGAATAATAAGCAAAAGAACTGTGGATGCTGTCAATCAGGAACAAAAAAAAGTTGCAGAAAAAGCTCAGCAGGTCAGGGGAAGGGTCACTGGACCTGAAACGTTAACTCTTTTTTTTCCTTCACAGATGCTGCCAGACATTTTTCAAGCAACTTTGTTTTTGTTGCCAGTTTTAAAAGTAGTCTTAAAGATGGATGGTTTTGGAAGGGAATTCCAGAGTTTCAGTCGATCTTAACTGTGCTGTTCCCTGCAATCGAATTTCATTTGAGAGGAGAAAAAGATGGGAGCTGAAATCTGAACTTGTTTTGTTTCTGAGTGATGCCTGAATTTAAGTGTTGTTCTGCGAAGCTGTTTGAAGTTTCTCCTTTGCTTCCTGTGTAGCCGACCAACAAAAGTGTGCGAGTCCCTCTACAGGACGTTTTGCCTCAGTATAATGTTCAGCGCGACGTGAAGACCCCCTCTGGTAAAAGGCGCTCGGAGATTCTGCCAGGGTCTAACCTGACCCCACTGATGCGCAGGCTGCAGCTAATGGTAAGTGAAGACAGTCTGGCAATGGAACAAGCTCCATGCTGGAGAGCTATCTGTATGGTTCAAGAGCAATTGTAACATAGAAACGGGACTGGGCTATGTTGCCCCTTAAGCAACGCTCAGTCAGATCATGGCTAAGGTGTGTCTGGAACAACGCCTTAGTTTCGATGCTGCGCTTGGTAAATGAGTCAATTCAGTGGTTCAGGGTGAATGTGCAATGCATGTTTCACAGACTCATGATTTTAGCTTTTGTCTCTTTTGGTTGGATTGAGAAACAGTTTTCTATATATCATGGACACTTTGGTCCAGATTACTTTTATAATGGTACCACAGAGACTGGTGTGTAGTTGCAGCAATTTTGGACTACATCTGCTAGAGTTTGGAAGAATGAGGGATAATCTCCTAGAAACCTAGAAAAAGATTCCAGCAGGGCTAGACAGAGTAAATGCAGGAAGGACATTCTGGATAGCTGGAGATTGAAACTCCAGTGTCTGCAATCGCAAAATATGGTATAGGCTTTTTGGAACTGAGATGTGGAATTTATTCACCTAGAGAGTGGTGAGTCTGTAGCATCTTCTACCATCACTAAGGTGAAAGCATTGAATATTTTCAATGAGTTTGACACAGTTCTTGGAGCTAAAGGGGTCAAAGGTATGGGGAGAAAGCAGTTAACAGGGTATTAAGTTGGATAATTGCCAATGATCAAATTGCATGGTGGAGCATTGAGGTCCAAAGGGTTTGCTCCTGTTTTCTAAGTTCCTGTGCTCCACTTGAGCATCCTCACATCTTTCTTCTTCTATATCTATCATGTGATCCTTAATTTCCCTCTTGATCAGATGTTTGTACAATGTTATGTTCCTAGTGGTTGGTAATACTGGACAAGCCAGATCTGAGTGAAGCCTGGCTTGATAGATTCAACGTTTTATTTTTACCATTTGTTTACACAAGTGGTCAGTCACAGAATATATTCACAAAAGACTGTCAGTGCTTCTTTGTGAAAATAACAACAAAAATTTGTACACACAATAAACAAAGCACATGTTTGACACTTAGGGAAGATTTCAACATAACAGCAAAAAGAACAATTCAGTGCTTTTCCCATCAATATCCTTTTTATTTTGCTCAACCCTTGTGAAATAACTCTCCTACCTTCACTATGTCACCTCAGTAAGAATTTAAAATGTTGCAAGTACTTCCTTTCACCTACTTTCTATACGTTCACCAGATGTCATTCTCTCTTACTATCTCTCCTCAAGATTTACAGCCACCAGCTGCTTCAAGGACTTTTCATAACTTAACTTTAAGGAAAACCTTCTCTACTTAAACTGTTAAAAGAGGTTTAAGATTTCTTTCCAGCTCTGAAAGCCTGACTACTGTAAGTGAAGTGCCCTCCATCTAGTCTGAAACTGTTCATCTCAACTCAAACTAGACTGTGGCTTCAGTCTGTATTTCATAAAAGTTCAGCTCATAAATTCTTGATTAACTTCTCAGTTTACCTCGTCTCAAACAAAGAACTGCAGTAAGTCTGGCAGCATCTGTGGGGAGAAAGTAGAGTTAATGTTTTGAGTGTTGGCTCTTAATCAGAAGACCACGATCTGGATGCGAGAACCAAATGCAGCATTTCCAAATTTGCTGCTGACACACAAATAGGTGGGGGTTGTGAGGAGATAATAGGAACTGCAGATGCTGGAGAATCCAAGATAATAAAGTGTGAAGCTGGATGAACACAGCAGGCCAAGCAGCATCTCAGGAGCACAAAAGCTGACGTTTCGGGCCTAGACCCTTCATCAGAGAGGGGGATGGGATGAGGGTTCTGGAATAAATAGGGAGAGAGGGGGAGGCGGACCGAAGATGGAGAGAAAAGAAGATAGGTGGAGAGGAGAGTATAGGTGGGGAGGTAGGGAGGAGATAGGTCAGTCCAGGGAAGACGGACAGGTCAAGGAGGTGGGATGAGGTTAGTAGGTAGATGTGGGTGCAGCTTGGGGTGGGAGGAAGGGATGGGTGAGAGGAAGAACAGGTTAGGGAGGCAGAGACAGGTTGGACTGGTTTTGGGATGCAGTGGGTGGAGGGGAGGAGCTGGGCTGGTTGTGTGGTGCAGTGGGGGAAGGGGACGAATTGGGCTGGTTTAGGGATGCAGTTGGGGAAGGGGAGATTTTGAAACTGGTGAAGTCCACATTGATACCATATGGCTGCAGGGTTCCCAGGCGGAATATGAGTTGCTGTTCCTGCAACCTTCGGGTGGCATCATTGTGGCACTGCAGGAGGCCCATGATGGACATGTCATCTAAAGAATGGGAGGGGGAGTGGAAATGGTTTGCAACTGGGAGGTGCAGTTGTTTGTTGCGAACTGAGCAGAGGTGTTCTGCAAAGCGGTCTCCAAGGCTCTGCTTGGTTTCCCCAATGTAGAGGAAGCCACACCGGGTACAGTGGATGCAGTATACCACATTGGCAGATGTGCAGGTGAACCTCTGCTTAATGTGGAATGTCTTCTTGGGGCCTGGGATAGGGGTGAGGGAGGAGGTGTGGGGGCAAGTGTAGCATTTCCTGCGGTTGCATGGGAAGGTGCCGGGTGTGGTGGGGTTAGAGGGCAGTGTGGAGCGAACAAGGGAGTCACGGAGAGAGTGGTCTCTCCGGAAAGCAGACAGGGGTGGGGATGGAAAAATGTCTTGGGTGGTGGGGTCGGATTGTAAATGGCGGAAGTGTCGGAGGATGATGCGTTGTATCCGGAGGTTGGTGGGGTGGTGTGTGAGAACGAGGGGGATCCTCTTAGGGCGGTTGTGGCGGGGGCGGGGTGTGAGGGATGTGTTGCGGGAAATGTGGGAGATGCGGTCGAGGGCATTCTCGATCACTGTGGGGGGAAAGTTGCGGTCCTTGAAGAACTTGGACATCTGGGATGTGCGGGAGTGGAATGTCTTGTCGTGGGAGCAGACGCGGCGGAGGCGGAGGAATTGGGAATAGGGGATGGAATTTTTGCAGGAGGGTGGGTGGGAGGAGGTGTATTCTAGGTAGCTGTGGGAGTCGGTGGGCTTGAAATGGACATCAGTTACAAGCTGGTTGCCTGAGATGGAGACTGAGAGGTCCAGGAAGGTGAGGGATGTGTTGGAGATGGCCCAGGTGAACTGTAGGTTGGGGTGGAAGGTGTTGGTGAAGTGGATGAACCGTTCGAGCTCCTCTGGGGAGCAAGAGGCGGCGCCGATACAGTCATCAATGTACCGGAGGAAGAGGTGGGGTTTGGGGCCTGTGTAGTTGTGGAAGAGGGACTGTTCCACGTAACCTACAAAGAGGCAGGCATAGCTGGGGCCCATGCGGGTGCCCATGGCCACCCCCTTAGTCTGTATGAAGTTGGCGGAGTCAAAAGAGAAGTTGTTTGAGTGTGAGGACGAGTTTGGCTAGGCGGATGAGGGTGTCGGTGGAGGGGGACTAGTCGGGCCTGCGGGACAGGAAGAAGCGGAGGGCCTTGAGGCCATCTGCATGCGGAATGCAGGTGTATAGGGACTGGACGTCCATGGTGAAGATGAGGTGTTGGGGGCCAGGGAATTGGAAGTCCTGGAGGAGGTGGAGGGCGTGGGTGGTGTCTCGGACGTAGGTGGGGAGTTCCTGGACCAAAGGGGAGAAAATGGAGTCCAGATAGGTGGAGGTGAGCTCGGTGGGGCAGGAGCAGGCTGATACGATGGGTCGACCAGGGCAGGCAGGTTTGTGGATTTTGGGAAGGAGATAGAAACGGGCCGTGCAGGGTTGGGGAACAATGAGGTTGGAGGCTGTGGGTGGGAGGTTCCCTGAGGTGATGAGGTCATGAATGGTGTTGGAGATGATGGTTTGGTGCTCAGGGGTGGGGTCATGATCAAGGGGGCGGTAGGAGGTGGTGTCGGAGAGTTGGCGTCTGGCCTCGGCGATGTAGAGGTCAGTGCGCCGTACTACCACTGCGCCACCCTTGTCTGTGGGTTTGATGGTGAGGTTGGGGTTGGAGCAGAGGGAGCGGGTTTGTGAGGAGATGCAGGTGAGTTGAGTGAATGGGCAAACACATTGCAACTGCAGTATAACGTGGCTAACTGCAAAGTATTTCAGTGTGAAAAACAGAAAGGAAGAATATGATTTAAATAGATACATATTGGGAAGTGTGGATGTACGAAGGGATCTAGGTGGCCTTGTATGTCAGTCAACAAAGGTAGACAGGCAGGTGCAGCAAACAATTAGAGATTCAAATGGTATGTTGGCCTTCATTGCAAGATTACTTAAGTTCAGAACTAGGAATATCTCACTGCAGCCTTGGTGAGACCAGACCTGGAGTACTGTGTGCATCATTGACCTTATAACCTTGCCATAGAAGGAGTACAGAGGAGGTTCACTGGGCTGATACTGAGGGTAACAGGACTGTCCTATGAGGAGACCCTGGTTTGACTGGGCTTGTGGTGATGAGTTTAGAAGGATGAAAGGGGATCTGATTGACAACTTGACACATTTCAAAGGGCCAGATAGACTAGATGCAGGGTGAATGTTTTCATTGCATGGGGAGCCTAGAATAAAGAGACATAGTCATAGGATACAGGGTAGACCATTTAGAATGGAAATGTGAAAACATTTCTTCACTGAGAGAAAGTGAATCTGTGAAATTCTGTACCACAGAAGGCTGTGGAGGCCAAGTCACTGAATGTATTCAGGGAAGAGAGAGAATCATGTTTATATTTTAAAGGCATCACAGGGTATGGAGAGAAAATTAGAATATGGCATTGAGTCACAGGATCAGTCACTATCATATTGACATGTGGAGTAGGATTGAAGAGTTGAATGGCCTACTCCTGCACCTATTTACTATCTATGTACTGTATTATAAACCTTTTTATTATAATAGATTTTCCTCAATGGATTCATTCTAAAGTATTTGTTTGCTGCTCCCTGACCTCCATGGAATCACCAGTTAACCTTGCAAAGGTTGAAAAATGGAAAAGCAAACTTGCACTTTTCACAACCTCAAGACAATCCACATTCAAACGTGCTAAGTTCTTACACAAAAATGTTTCCTCTGGCTGGCGCTTCTTGAACCAGGAAGCACCGATTGAGAATAAGGAGCAAACCATTTGGGACTGAGATAGTGAGGAAGCTTTACATTTGAAGGTGAGAGTCTTTGGCATACATTACCAGAGACACCAGTGGCTCAGTCATAGAATCGTACACTTTTACAGTCCGGAAGAGGCCCTTTGGCTCACCAAGTCTATTCTGCCAAAAATATACTATTACTTACGCTAGCCCTACTTTCCTGCACCAGGCCAATAGCCTTACATGTTATGACACTTTAAATAGTTGGG
Organism: Stegostoma tigrinum; assembly: GCF_030684315.1. NCBI lineage: Eukaryota > Metazoa > Chordata > Chondrichthyes > Orectolobiformes > Stegostomatidae > Stegostoma > Stegostoma tigrinum. Next base: position 47,115,211 of record NC_081380.1, read on the forward strand.
ATCAATAGATGTCTACACACAAACATCAAGGAATGCTGGGGAAATGTTGAAGTAGATGTTCAGCTATGATCTTAAGGGCAGAAGGGGGTGAAAGGGCTGGATTGCTGCCTCCTGATTCTTATGTTGAGCCTTTTATACAGTAAATGATGTACCACTAGAATGTTGTCAGTGCTACAGGAAAAGTGGCAGCTAATTTGTGTACAGTGAGCTACCCAGACAACCATTACCCAGTAATGGTCCACCGATAGGATTTGTTTTAGGGATCTTTATCTTTGAATCATGTTTTCAAGGGTCAGATGCTATATGCTTGCTCTTCATCTATTTTCCTTGGAAGCAACTGACACAAGAAGTCAGCCGAAGTTTCATGTCTTATCAAAACGTCAGCGTTGCTGAAGTTCATACAGAAAAAAAAGAAAAATTATCAGGGTTAAAATCTGCTACTGACCAGCTTTTGCATGTGTGCACTGTCACATAGTCTAAATCCATTGCACCATCTCCGAATGTTCACGGCATTGCTTTGGTTGGAGCTTGCTATATGCACATTCACTGCTGTTTCCCACAACATTCTTGTGCCCGAGCTTTTAAAAAAGCTTAATTCCCTGAGGATGTGAGGATGCTCTAGAAATGCAAATTTCATGTTCCTATTCCTTATGAAATCACCTGAAGATATTGTCTGATTTATATTGGTATGTGTTCAGTGCCTATATTTGATTTTTGGGGGAAAATGTCTGCTCAGAGTCTTTGTTTTGAACTTGCAGGATGATGGTCTGCCAGGTCTGGAGCTGGTTTATGAAGATTCTGGTCAAAAAATCTTTGTGGAAGAAGACAGTGTTTGTGTTCCCCAGATGAGGACCTTGACTCCACTGGCGATGCATGCAGCTGAACCTGGACTTAACAGTGCAGTTCCTGAGACTCTGCTGACAAAGGCCAAGTGTCCGGTTCTAACCTGTGTAAATGGGGAAGCACTTACATGCCTTGTACGCAAAGGAGAGCCAGTCAAAATCGAGGCAAAGGAAAACCCCAAGCTGCCACTCGGTGACATTGCCATAGCCTCAGGGTTGGCACCAGGTGGACCTTCAAGTCTCATTGAGACTGTAGCTGGACCAAGTCTTGGGCCCAAAGTGGCTGAAGGGAACTCTCTGCCCTCGAGACTAGAGATGGCAGGACAGCCAGATGCACCGCAAAGCGATTGCCCTGCGGTTTTGACAGAGAATTCCTGTGCCACCCTCCCTGAAATTGACACAGCTGAGGCTCTTGAGGAAGTTCCGCTTGGTAACTTGACATCAGTTGATGGGCTGTCCACGCCTCTTAGCACTGGAACTGTGGGTGCAAGTGTAGGGATGTTGACCTGCATTGAGTCGAGGCAATCGAAGGATGTTGTGAAATTTGGGGAGTTGAAACGAAATGTGGAGGGTGGTGGGGAGGAGGTGGACCCATGGAAGATGAAGGCAAGGCAGGATGAGGGGATTACTGAGGAGGTGAAGCGAGTGAGTACAGGGCAGATGGAGAGGAAGGAAGTTGGACAGAGGGAGGAGGAGTGGGTGGAGATAGGGCAAAATGTGGGTGCAGTGGAGGAGCTGAGGCAGATGGTAGGGGACAGTGTGAACTTAAAACAGATGAAAGGGGAAAGGGAGGAGATTGGGCAGGAAGAGGCTCCTGTAGGAGAGGTGGAACTGGCAGAGGGTGAGGAGGTGGAGCTGGTAGGAGAGGCTGGGGAGGAGGCGGGGCTGGCAGGGGCAGCCAGGGAGGAGGTGGATCCAGTGGAGGGAGACGGGGAGGAAGCGGGGGCAGCCAGGGAGGAGGCGGGCTCAGTGGAGGGAGATGGGGAGGAAGCGGGGGCAGCCAGGGAGGAGGCGGGCCCAGTGGAGGAAGCGGGGGCAGCCAGGGAGGAGGCGGGCCCAGTGGAGGAAGCGGGGGCAGCCAGGGAGGAGGCGGGCCCAGTGGAGGAAGCGGGGGCAGCCAGGGAGGAGGCGGGCCCAGTGGAGGAAGCGGGCCCAGTGGAGGAAGCGGGGGCAGCCGGGGAGGAGGTGGGCCCCGTGGAGGGAGACGGGGAGGAAGCGGGGGCAGCCGGGGAGGAGGTGGGCCCAGTGGAGGGAGACGGGGAGGAAGCGGGGGCAGCCGGGGAGGAGGTGGGCCCAGTGGAGGGAGACGGGGAGGAAGCGGGGGCAGCCGGGGAGGAGGTGGGCCCAGTGGAGGGAGACGGGGAGGAAGCGGGGGCAGCCGGGGAGGAGATGGGCCCAGTGGGCGGAGACGGGGAAGAGTCAGCGGCAGCTGGGGAGGAGGTGGGGCTGCCGGAGGGTGCTTGCCAAGAGGTGGAGCAGGTGGAGATGGGCACCAGCCCCATGCCAGCTGCAGAGCAGTGTGCGCTGATGTGCCTCATCCACGCTGGGACTATGCAAACGCCAATAAATACCTGGAGATTGCTGGCAGAAGGAATGGGCCGGAACCGGGTCACCTACGAAGAGGTCAGCACTGCAGTTACTCCTGTGGGAACAGATTGTGTGTCAACCTGTGTGACCCCTGTCAGCTTGGCTGAGAAGGCCATCAATACTTCCACATCAGAGGGAGCCTGTACTGAAATGATGGACAGTGCAGTGCTGACAGATTCTCTACTCTGGAAGTAAGTGGTTATATTATTGGACCCAGTAATCTAGAGACTGTAAGTTGAAATGGCATGCTGATAATTTCAGGACCTCTTCTGAAGGATAATATATGCCAGTAAATCCCATGAATGAATTTTAAAAATTGAATTTGGTTTAATATTCTGAAAATAGATGGAAGATTTTAGTAAAAGTGTGGCTTTTAGATCGTCATAAAAGAAAACTGGTTGGCTCACTGATGTGAGGAGCGAGATAGTAGGAACTGCTGATGCTGGAGAATCTGAGATAACAAGGTGTGGAGCTGGATGAACACAGCAGGCCAAGCAGGAACGCTGACCTTGTTATCTCTGGTTCACTGATGTGATGTAAGAAACTGATCTGGTCATATGTGACTTCAGTTCCACAGCAATATGTTGCAATATGAGCGCTTGAAAACATAGGGATTCAGTGGCCTGCCACCACCACCACCACGGTGCAGCTGAGATAGGCAGCAACAGTGTCCTCTTTTGAGTGAATTTAACCCCAAAATAGTTCATGCTAATCTTTGATAATAAAATGTGAGGCTGGATGAACACAGCAGGCCAAGCAGCATCTCAGGAGCACAAAAGCTGACGTTTCGGGCCTAGACCCTTCATCAGAGAGGGGGATGGGGGGAGGGAACTGGAATAAATAGGGAGAGAGGGGGAGGCGGACCGAAGATGGAGAGTAAAGAAGACAATTCCTCCGCCTCCGCCGCATCTGCTCCCACGATAAGACATTCCACTCCCGTACATCCCAGATGTCCAAGTTCTTTAAGGACCGCAACTTCCCCCCCACGGTGATTGAGAACGCCCTTGACCGCGTCTCCCGCATTTCCCGCGACACATCCCTCACACCCCGCCCCCGCCACAACCGCCCCAAGCGGATCCCCCTCGTTCTCACACACCACCCTACCAACCTCCGGATACAACGCATTATCCTCCGACACTTCCGCCATTTACAATCCGACCCCACCACCCAAGACATTTTTCCATCCCCACCCCTGTCTGCTTTCCGGAGAGACCACTCTCTCCGTGACTCCCTTGTTCGCTGCACACTGCCCTCCAACCCCACCACACCCGGCACCTTCCCCTGCAACCGCAGGAAATGCTACACTTGTCCCCACACCTCCTCCCTCACCCCCATCCCAGGCCCCAAGATGACATTCCACATTAAGCAGAGGTTCACCTGCACATCTGCCAATGTGGTATACTGCATCCACTGTACCCGGTGCGGCTTTCTCTACATTGGGGAAACCAAGCGGAGGCTTGGGGACCGCTTTGCAGAACACCTCCGCTCAGTTCGCAACAAACAACTGCACCTCCCAGTCGCAAACCATTTCCACTCCCCCTCCCATTCTCTTGATGACATGTCCATCATGGGCCTCCTGCACTGCCACAATGATGCCACCCGAAGGTTGCAGGAACAGCAACTCATATTCCGCCTGGGAACCCTGCAGCCATATGGTATCAATGTGGACTTCACCAGTTTCAAAATCTCCCCTTCCCCCACTGCATCCCTCAACCAGCCCAGTTCATCCCCTCCCCCCACTGCACCACACAACCAGCCCAGCTCTTCCCCCCCACCCACTGCATCCCAAAACCAGTCCAACCTGTCTCTGCCTCCCGAACCGGTTCTTCCTCTCACCCATCCCTTCCTCCCACCCCAAGCCGCACCCCCAGCTACCTACTAACCTCATCCCACCTCCTTGACCTGTCCGTCTTCCCTGGACTGACCTATCCCCTCCCTACCTCCCCACCTACACCCTCTCCACCTATCTTCTTTACTCTCCATCTTCGGTCCGCCTCCCCCTCTCTCCCTATTTATTCCAGTTCCCTCCCCCCATCCCCCTCTCTGATGAAGGGTCTAGGCCCGAAACGTCAGCTTTTGTGCTCCTGAGATGCTGCTTGGCCTGCTGTGTTCATCCAGCCTCACATTTTATTATCTTGGAATCTCCAGCATCTGCAGTTCCCATTATCTCTCATGCTAATCTTTAATGTGCAGTTTGAGGGCCCTCCAGTGGACAGCACTTGATGCTGCAGGATGACAGACTGAGTGTGGCATATACTTAATGCCAGCTCCCACCTGTTCTGATACTGTTCTTTATAAATTTCTTCTTCCATTTTCTATCTCTATTTTTGTTGTTTGTTTTTTTGACAGCTGATTCCCTGGAGTGTCTGAGGGACATGTGGGCTGGCTCTGAAATTGCCAGTGCTCAGTACTAAAGCATCGCTGACCAGTGTTTCACTGCCTCCCAAAGCACAGCAATACCCCAACTGCAGTGTTCTTTGGGTGATGGGAGTGCAGGGACCTTAATTATGAATCAGTAGGAAGTGTTTTTCTTTTTGGATTGTTAAGTTAAAGGTGCTGATCCCTGAAGGAGGAGATGACTGGAGCTGCAAAAAGCTGAGTAGAAAATAGCGATCATTCCAGTTGAGGATTCACAATTATTGGCTGTTATTTGCAGGGTGTTGAAGTTCCTGGCTCCTGAAGTTGCAGACCTTTGCTTTCCCTGTCCTGTCCCAGGATTGCAATCACACTTGGTTGTGCCATTCCTCAGGTTATTCATGACTAGAACCATAGGTTTTGATCACTGGAGCTGCCTGGTGATTTGGCACTGAATTGGTGAATTTCTTCCCTTTTTTACTCTTTCCTCTAGCTTTTCCCGAGAGGCTCTGAGATCAGTTCCACGAGAGGACTTGGAACATCGACTAGAGACTTCCCTGCTCATCAATGAGGTTCTGTCTGGCCAGCTGAATGACCTATCCAAGAGTAAAGGTCTGGGCCTCCGGGCTGGGCCAGCAGATCAGAGGGATACCTTCACCCAGACTGACACTTCCCAGACTCCTGAGGTAACTGTCCTGTGCATTACTGCAGATGTTTGTGCCTTCTCTGGTGTAATGGGTATCATGATTACATTTGCAGTAATTGGCATTAGTTTGTGTTGGAAACCAATTAATTCATAGAATTTGCAGATGTTCCTGCTCCACATGAGCTTTGTCCCACTCTGTCACCATATCCTTCTATTGCTTTCCTTTCTACTTTATATTTTATCCAGCCTCCCTTTTAAACATGTTTATACAATTCACTTTGACCACTTCTTTGAGTTCCACGTTCTCACCACCTTGGGTAAAGAAGAAACTCCTGAATTCCTGGTTGTTTTTTATTACTGACTGTCCCGTACTCATGGCACTTCTGAAGTGGGCAACATCTTTGTCAAAACCCATTATAATAAAGATATTCATCAGGTCCTCAATCATTTCAGAGAAAACAGCCTGGTCTGTCCAATCAGTTTTGAAAGGTGTGCCCTGGTCTCTCTGGTATCCTTTTTCAATCTTTTTGCATCATTTTCCCCTACCTCTACATTTCCTATCTGGAGGCCGAACAGTGTACAGCACTGTGTGTGGCCTAACTGTAGCCCTATACATGGTTTAGCATGTCTTTTGAAGTAGTCATTGTGTGGAATTCTGCTTCATTTCATTAACCAAGACACTATAGCTTTAAATAACTCTTGGAAGAATTGTGGGAAATGAGGATGCTGTACTCTCTGGGAGCAATTGTCTGGCTCAGTGAAAACATTCCTGCCACAGAGTCTGATATCTTGGGTTCATTCCACACTGCATACAGCCCCAGTTTAGAATTCTTGAGTTGATATCTAGCATTTGTTGGCAGCCTTTTGCCTTCTGCTTTCTGCTTTCTGTCTGTGCTCAAGGACCTTGTAAAATCCTCCCTGAATCTAGGACTAATTTTCCTTTCAGCTGTGGTAAAGATTGTTATAGTTGAATGAACATACGAACAAGAGCATTCACTCAGTCCTTTGAGCCTGCTCTTCTGTTCAGTAAGATCATGGCTGCTCTGATTTTAATCTGAAATCTACATTGCACCACAAGAGCATAAGGACATGGAGCCGGAGTAGAGAATTCAGCTCCCAGAGCCTGTGCTCTCATTTGTCATACCTGATCGCATCGCAGCCTCAACTCCACTTCCCTGCCTGCTCTCCACAATCCATTCCTAATTTTAAAAAATCTGTCTATTTTCCCATCTAATTTCTCCAGAGTCCCAATGTCCACCACACTTTGGGGTAATGAATTTCACAGATTCACGACCCTTTGAGAGAAGTAATTCCTTTTTATCTCTGTTTTAAATTGGCTGCCCCTTATCTTAAAGCTATGACATATTGAACAAGTGAAAAAATACTGCACAGGAACAGGCCCTTCGGCCACCAAGCCTGCGCTGACTATCATGCCCTAATTATTATAAAAACGAACCTGCCTTTTTTTGATCATATCCCTCTATTCCTTCCCTATTCATGTACCCATCTAAGTGCCTCTTCAATGTGCCTGCTTCCTCCTCCGCCTCTGGTAGTGCATTCCGGGCTGCTACCACTCTGCATGAAAAACCTCCCTTGCACATCTCCCTTAAACGTGCCCTCTTTGACCTTGAACCTGTGCCCTCTTGTAATTAAAACTTCAACCCTTGGGAACAGCTTCTGACTCTCCTCTCTATCCGTGCCTCTCACAATTTTGTAGATCTCTGTCAGGTCTCCTCTCAGCTGCCGTCTTTCCAGTGAAAACAATCCTAGTCTTTTTTAACCTTTCCTCATGGTCAATGTCCTGGAGACCAGGCAACATCCTGGCGAACCTTCTCTGTCCTCTGTCCTCTGTCCAAAGCTTCCACATCCTCCTGGTAGTGTGGTGACCAAAACTGCACATAATACTCCAAATGCAGTCAAACAAGGGTTTGATATAGTTGCAATGTGTTTTGCTGATTCTTGTACTCCATGCCCTGGGTGATGAGGGCAAGCATGCCATATGCCGCCTTAATCACCTGGGCTACCTGTGCTGTCACTTTCAGAGAACTGTGGACCTGCATGCCCAGATCCATCTGTGTTAGTGTTCTTGTTTTAGATTGCCCCACAAGGGAAAACATCTTCTTTATGTCTACTGTGTCAACACCCTTTTGGCATTTTGTGTACCCCAATTCGACTTTCTCTCATTCTAAACTCGAATGTACAGGTGTAAAGTGCTAAATCTCTGCTAAAATAAGCCTTTTATCTCTGGAATTAATTTATTGAGCCTTCTCTGAACTGCCTCCAATGCAATATGTATCCTTGCTCAAGTGAGAGGACTAAAACTGTCTGCTTGCAGTCTCACCATTTCTTGTACAACTTCAGCAACATTTTCCTATTTTTATACACCATTCCTATCGCAATAAATGCAGAAATTTCATTTGCTCTCATTATTACCTGCGTATTAGCTTTCTGTGAGTCATGCATGAGGACACTGATCCCTCTACACCAAAGCACTTTGTAGGTTGTCTCTATTTAGATAACTTGCCTTTTTGTTCTTCTGATGAAAGCGGATAACCTCGCATTCATCCACGTTAAACTCCATCAGCAAAATCTTGTTCCATTCTCTTAAACTATCCACATCCATTTATAAATTTCTTATTTCTTTGCTGAAGCTTATTTAAACATCTATTTTAGTGTCTACAGCAAATTTGATTTTAGTACCACTTATCCCTTCTTAAGTTATTCATATAGATTGTAAATAGTTGGAGCCTGAGGACCAAACTATGTGGCACCCAGTTTGCCAACTAGGAAACAGACCCTTTTTCTAATCCCCTCTGCTTTCTGTTGGTTAACCAATCCTCTGTTAAAACTTTTTAAATTACTCCTAATCTCATGTGATCTTACTTCATGTACTGACTTTTCATGCAGCTCGTTATCTAATACCTTCTAAAGTCCAGATATACTACATCTACAGGGCCACCATTATCACTTTACTTGTTACGTTTGGCAAATCAGTCAAATATGATTTAGCCTTCTTAAAGCCGTGCTGACTCTGATGGATTGTGTTTTCATTTTTGAAATGTCCTGTTACAGCTTCTTTAATAATGGATTCCAACAAGTTGCTAATCGAATGTTCATGTGATGCAAGGCTATTTAATTAGCATGAAAAATCCTTGTATTGTTTTCCAAACCTGCTGGGTCTATCTCATTTGTGCAGAACTGTTCTACATCCACTGGATGCCGTCAGTGCACTGGAGCCCTGCAGTGCATTGGGGTGTTGGGGTTGAATGCTCCAACTGGGATTGGTTTTAGTGGCTTGACTCTTGTAAGTGGTTCACAGACTAATACTGGCTGGTCTGTCTATCTCCCTGCCGCTATGTACTTCCCCACCACCCCCACCCCATCATCTCACCAGACCACCAAATATCAGAATGGATGAGCTCTAATTCTTTCACTACTTTTAAACCGCCAAAGACCTACAGATAGTGTTGAGAATTTGTGTTTAACCATGCTTGTTGTGTTGACAGGTAGAGGATCATTACCGCAGCTTGTATCTGCAGCATGCCAGCAGAGTGCGCGATCTGGAGCTGGGTCTGGAGCAGTACTGGCAGCTCCACAGTACAATCTGTAACAGCCGCAAACAGCAAGTAAGTGACCACAGCCTGTGCTTGGCTGATCCTGCTTGTTTTATGGAGGTGTCATTGTCGAATTGAGAAAAAGCTGTTCATCTGACTGCGCATCTACCCTTCTTTCTGTTGCTAAATGTCTTCAATTCGTCACAGTTGAGATATTTCTGTAATTGCCTTAGCAGAATTTGCTGATGGAAGAAGTTGAGGAATGTTTGGCCAGTGCAGATGGAGCTTATGAGGAAATGAAGAACGCGCGACTGAAAGTGCAGGAGCAGGTAAAAAAAACTCAATTGGATTAATGTTAGCTGTCTTTATTTATGCTTTATTCTGGCCCCTTCCTGCTGTCAGGTGTGTTGGTGTGACCCAGGGTAAGCATATATCCCACATGCTGCATCCATTTCCATCTACTGAGATGAACCTGCTGGACATCAACCTGGAATTCTGAGGTGGAGATCTCGTCATCACTTGCTGGGACTGAACAGGATGAGATGATGAATTACCCTGTGTCAGAACCTCTAACTTTTCAAATTATTTATCCTCTGGATTATTGCTCATCATGGCAACGTATTTCCATGCTAGGGTGGTGTGTATTGAAGAGAAACCAAGGCCTGCTGCCCTCTTCAAACCAGTAAAAGGTGAGGTTTGGAAAGTATGAATTTGAAGAAGCTTTTATAAGTTTCTGCAGGATATGGTACACACTGCTTCCATCATATGCCACTGATGAAAGGAATGAATGTTAAAGATGGTGACAAAGAGGACAGTAAGCACAGCACTGGGAGAGTTATACTTGAATGCCTACAATATACGAAACAAGGTAAATGATCTTGGTGCGCAAGATGGCACGTGGAGGTACAGTGTTGTCGGTTTCACAGATGTGGCTGCACAGGGATCAGGGCTGGGAATTAAATATCCAAGGATATGTGTCCTATTGAAAAGAGCAGTAGGTGGGCCAGGCTGGGGGAGGTGTTGCCTTATTGGTAAGAAATGAAATGAAATTAAATTGATAACAAGTTGTAAAGTTGAACGTAGAACATGGAACAATACAGTGCAGAACAGGCCCTCCGGCCCTCGATGTTGCGCCGGCCTGTGAACTAATCTAAGCCCCTCCCCCAACACTATCCCATCATCATCCATATGCTTATCCAAGGACCGTTTAAATGCCCCTAATGTGGCTGAGCTCACTACATTGGCAGGCAGGGCGTTCCACGCTCTTACCACTCTCTGAGTAAAGAACCTGCCTCTGACATCTTAAATCTATCACCTCTCAATTTGTAGCTATGCCCCCTCGTACAAGCTGACGTTATCATCCTCAGAAAAAGACTCTCACTGTCCACCCTATCTAATCCTCTGATCATCTTGAACGCCTCTCATAAATCCCCTGTTAGCCGCCTTCTCTCCAATGAGAACAGACCCAAGTCCCTCAGCCTTTCTTCATAAGACCTTTGCTCCAGATCAGGCAACATCCTGGTAAATCTCCTCTGCACCTTTTCCAATGCTTCCACATCCTTCCTTTAATGGGGCGACCAGAACCGCACGCAATATTCCAAATGAGGCCGCACTAGCATTTTGTACAATTGCAGCATGACATCACGGCTCCGGAACTCAATTCCTCTACCAATAAAACCTAACACACCGTAAGCCTTCTTAACAGCACTATCAACCTGGGTGGCAACTTTCAGGGATCTATGAACATGGACACCAAGATCTCTCTGCACATCCAAGCTACCAAGAATCTTTCCATTGACCCAGTATTCTGCCTTCCTTTTATTCTTCCCAAAGTGAATCACCTCAAGTTTATCCGCATTGAACTCCATTTGCCACCTTTCAGCCCAATTCTGCAGTTTATCCAAGTGTCCCTGCAACATTCTTCCACACTGTCCAGCACTCCACTGGCTTTAGTGTCGTCTGCAAACTTACTAACCCATCCACCTATGCCTGCGTCCAAGTCATTTATAAAAATGACATAGAGCAGTGGTCCCAAAACAGATCCTTGAGGCACACCACTAGTAACCGGACTCCAGGCTGAATATTTTCCATCAACCACCACTCGTTGCCTTCTTACAGAAAGCCAGTTAATCTAATCCAAACTGCTAAATCTCCCTCAATCCCGTGCCTCTGTATTTTCTCCAATAGCCTACCATGTGAAACCTTATCAAAGGCTTTACTGAAGTCCATAAAATCTGTGTAGGTAGAGTTGAGGAACAACACAGGAAAAAAAGACAGGGAGTTATGTACCGACCTCCCAGCATTAGAGTGTGGGGCAGAAAATAAATTGGGAGACTGAAAATGCATGTAAAGAAAGACATTTCCGGTAATTATTGAGGACTTCAATGTGCAGCTGGACTGGGAAAATCTGGTTGGTAGTGGATCCCAAAAAGAGGAACTCTCAACATGTCTAAGAGATGTTTTACTTGGGAGCAACTTGAGGCAGACCCCACTAAGGAACATGTTTTCTGCATACAATGATGTGTAATTAAGCAAACTTGATTAGGGAGTTTAAAGTGAAGGAGTTCTTGGGGCAGTGACCATAACCTGATAGAATTCACAAGCTGGAATCAGGTGTAATACAACTGAGTAAAGGTAACTACAAAGATAAGAGGGACGAGCTGGCCAGTGTTGATCAGAATGGGAGCCCAGCAGGGAAGATGGTAGAACAGCAATGGCAGGAATTTCTGGCGTTAATTTGGGAGACATAGGAGAAATTTATTCCAAGGAAGAAGAATACACTTAGGGGAGGATGAGCAGCCATGACTGTCAAAGGAAGCCAGGAACAACATAAACTCAAAAGAGAAAGCATAAAATGTGAAGGTTAGTGGGAAGCCAGAAGATTGGGAACCTTTAAAACACAGCACAGGGTAACAAAAAAACAATGAGGGGGGAGAAAAGGAAATATGAGAGTGAGCTAGCTTGTAGTATAACAGAAGATTGCTATAGTTTTTAAAATCAAAGTTAAGAGACAGGCAAAGGTGTATATTGGACCATTGGAAAATATATCTGGAAAAGTAATAATAGGGAACAAAGAAAAGGCAGAGAACTGAACAGGTTCTTTGCATCAGTTTTCACAGTGGAAGGTACCAGTGGCATATCAGAACTTAGAGTCAAGGTACAGAGGTGAGTATAGTGGCCATCACTGAGAATTTGTTGCTGGGAAAGCTGAAAGGTCTGAAGGTAGATAAATCACCTGGATCAGATGGATGACACCCTGTGAATCTGAAGGAGATTGTGGAGGCATTGGTGATATTTCAGGAATCACTGGAGTTTGGGAGGGTCCCAGAGGACTGGAAAATGGCTACTATAATCCCCCGGCTTAAGAAGGAAGGGAGGCAGAAGACTGGAAACTGTAGGCCAGTTAACCTGACCTCAGTCGTTAATAAGATTTTGAAGTCTATTTTTGAGGAGATTGTGGAGCACTTGGAGGTGCATGGTAAAATAGCACAGCTTTGTCAAGGGGAGGTCATGTCTGACAAATCTGTTGGAATTCTTTGAGGAGGTAACGAGTGAGTTAGACAAAGCAAAGTCAGTGGCTGTGAACTATTTGGAGTTATGGAAGGCCTTTGGCATAGTACTGTACAGGAGGCTGCTAAATAAGATAAGAGCACATGGTGTATTGGGTAAGGTACAAGCATGGATAGAGGATTGGCTGACTGGTAGAAGGCAGGCTGTGCGAATAAAGGGATAGTAGGAACTGCCAATGCTGGAGAATCTGAGATAACACAGTGTGAAACTGGATGAAAACAGCAGGCCAAGCAGCATCAGAGGAGCAGGAAAGTTTGAAGTTTTGGGTCGAGAAGAAGGGTCTCGACCAGAAAAGTCAAACTTTCCTGCTCCTGAGATGCTGCTTGGCCTGCTGTGATCATCCAGCTTCACACTCTGTTGTGTGAATAAAAGTGTCTTTTATTCAGAATGGCAGCCAGTGACTACTGGAATTCCATTGAATTCCATGTTGTGACCACAGCTATTCACGTAATATGTTAACGGATGAAGGAATGGAGGACATTATGTTTGCAGATGACAAAGGCAAGTGGAGGGACAAGTAATATTCAGGAGGTGGGGAGGCTGCAGAAGGACTTGGACATGGTGAGTGGACAATAATACGGGGAAGTGTGAGGTTATGCACTTTGTAGGAGGAATAGGTGAGTGGACTATTGTCTAAATGTGAAGGCTTTGGAAGCCTGAAGCACAAAGGGATTTCGGAATCCTACCTCAGGTTTCTCTTAAAATTAACATGCAAGTTCAACTGATGATTAGTGAGGTCAATGGAATAGTAGTACTCGTTCAAAAGGGTTAGAATACAAGAGCAGAAGTGTACTGCTGAGGCTGAATAAGGTTCTGGTTGAACTGCATTAGAAAATGGTGAGTAGTTTTGGGTCCCATATCGGAGGGAAGATGTGCTGGTGTTGGAGGGTGGTCCAGAGGAGGTTTAAAAGAATGATCCTGGAGGTGATGGGCTGGTCATTTGTGGATTCTGGGTCTGTACTCGATGGAGTTTAAAAAGATGAGGGGAGATCTGGTGGAAACTTGAAGAACACTGAGTGACCGGGATAGAATGGACACAGAAAATATGTTTCCATATTGTCAAGGGACAATGGTTAGATTCTCTTACTGGAGATGCTCATTGCCTGATACTACAACAGCATTAATGTCGGATCAACTCAAGACTGAATGTTGGCCTGATCATGCTACTGTCAGGCATAGACTGCTTCATTCCCCAAAAAGCTGGAAGTAGAATTGAAGTCTGCACAATTATTAGTAAGCATCCCCATTCTTGAACTGATGATGGAGGGAAGATCATTGTAGCAGCTGTTTTTACCCCCTCTCAAGCTACAGAAAATGGAATAAACTTCTCTCAGACCACAACCAGAGCAACTCTCAATAGCCTGTTGAGAGTAGTTCTTGGGTGCAGTGTAATCGATTTTTTTTTTTCCATCTGATTTTAAAGACTCCCCACCAGTCATAGTCACACAGCATGGAAACAGACCCTTCAGTCCAACTCGGCCATGCTGATTAGATATTCTAAACTGAACTAATCCCATTTGCCAGCATTTGGCTCATATCCCTCTAAATCCTTCCTATTCATGTACCCATCCACGTGACTTTTAAATGTTGTAATTGTGCCAGCCACCACAACTTCCTCTGGCACCTCATTCCATACGCGCACCACTCCCTGTGTGAAAAAGTTACCTTTTAAATCTTTCAGTTCTCACTTAAACCTATATCCTCTAGTTTTGGACTCTTATCCTCCCCCACCCTAAGGAAAAGACCTTAGCTATTCACTTTATCCATGTCCCTCGTGATTTTATAAACCTCGATAAGGTCACCTCTCAGCCAATGATGCTCCAGGGAAAATAGCTGCAGCCTATTCAGCCTCTCCCTATAGCTCAAACCCTCCAATCTCAGCAGCATCTTTGTAAATCCTTTCTGAACCATCAAGTTTGACAACAGCTATCCTGTAGCAGGGACACCAAAACCGAATGCAGTATTCTGTAAGTGGCCTGACCATGTCCTGTACAGCTGCAATATAATCTACCAATTCCCATACTTGATGTGCTGATCAATGAATGCAAATGTGCCAAACACTCTCTTCACTGCCCTGTCTACTTGGGACTGCACTTTTAAGGAACTATGCACCTGTACGTCTAGGTGTCTTTGTTCAGCAACACTCCCCGAAGCCTTGCCATTAACTGTATAAGGCTTGCCCTGCAGTTTCTCTGCGGTTAAAAAAAGTCTTAAAACATTAAGAAAGCTGGTGTGCATTCCCTTAGCAGTTGTTATATGATGTTGCTTTTTAACCAATAAGATACTGAGGTTATAATTTCTAAATCAGGCAACTCATGCATCCTGAAAATAAGTGTAAACTGGCTGGAAAAGAATGAGACAGAGCGGTACATCCTGACAAGCCAAAACAATCGTCTTTGTGAACCGTACAGACAGGGACCACTGAACAGTTTTCAGTTCTTCTCCTCCCATAACACCAATGTTTAATTGTGCCTGTCTGCATGTGTGGTGTGTTGGGGGTGGGGAGAGTGTGTTATAAGGGGGTTGCAGGTTCAACCAGTAGAGTTGTATGTTGACATTTCGTAGATATTTACCTGCTGCTAATAAATAGTAATCCTCGTTAAATAGCTGGTCCATGCTTTCTGGTAAGATAACAAAGTGTGGAGCTGGATGAACACAGCAGGCCAAGCAGCATCTCAGGAGCACAAAAGCTGACGTTTCGGGCCTAGACCCTCTCTGAAGAAGGGTCTAGGCCCGAAACGTCAGCTTTTGTGCTCCTGAGATGCTGCTTGGCCTGCTGTGTTCATCCAGCTCCACACTTTGTTATCTTGGATTCTCCAGCATCTGTAGTTCCCATTATCTCTGATACATGCTTTCTGTTAATTTGGGTTTAAAGATCTGGTAAATTGGGCAGATTTGCATAAATAGATAAAATCTTTTGTGACAAGTCTGGAACTTGATTTCCTGGATCCTACTCCAGTCCTCTGATTAGAAATTGCCGCTGTGGTGTTTGGTTCTGAATATGGCATTGTGTCCGCACAGCTAAGAGATGCCAGGAACCTTGCCCACCAGAGTACTGTCCAGCTCCAAGCGATGACCCAAGTAACAGCAAAGGCCCTGGAACAGAAAGCAATGCTGAAGAAAACAGCAGATGAGGCTGAATGGAAGATGGTTAATGTAAGTTCTTGCTTGTTCTGATGGTACCCCTGTCAACTGTCAATTCTGCATTATAACTGGAGTGAATTAAGTTAGTATTCTTGTTCATTGAAAATTACTGATTGACTTTGGGTGTTTATGTGGTGGCAGCAGATACTAATTTTACTGTAACTTTTCTTTGCGTGGTAACAGATGGGCCACTTGGCCCATTGTGTCTCTCCTGGTTCACTGAAGGACCAAATCACTTGGTACTGTTTCACCACCTTAAACCCACAGACCTACACACTGTTCCTTTTCAGATACTATTCCAATTCCATCTTGAAAGCCTCACTTGAAACTGCTTCAACCACGTTCTCGGGCGATGCTTGTCAGAACCTACCCACTTGCTGCATTAAAGTGCTTTTTTCCTGTCGTGTGCGCAGTGGTTCTTTCCAGTCACCTTGAATCTGTGCTCCCAGTTCTCAATACTTCCATCAATAGGAACAGTTTCTCTCTCTGCTTCCAGCACCCTCATGATTTTGAAACTTCTGTCAAATCTTCTCTCAACTTTCTCTTCTCCAAGGAGAACAATTCCACATCTTCGACTATATCTGTAATTGAAGATCCTCAACCCTGAAAGTATTGTCTCAAACCTTTTCATTGCTGTCCCTAAAGACTTAACGTTCTTGAAGAATGGTGCCAGGATTTGTAAGGAACAGTCTCTAATTTTTTGTTAGTTTAGTATGTCTTGCTTGCTGTTGTACTCTTTTTGTTTAAGTTGCCCACAGGAAATGGCCTGTGATAGTTAGATCAGCATTTATCATCCATCCCTAATTGCCCAGTGGACTGTCACACATTAGCACGTTGCTGTAGATCTGGAGTCACATGTAGGCCAGACCAGATAAGGACAGATTTCCTTCTCCAAAGGACATTAGTGAATCAGATGGATTTTTGCAACAATAAACTCCAGACCCACAGCATTGTGGTTAACTCTGAACTGCCCTCTGAGCAATTAGGGATGGACAATAAATGCTGCCCTAGTCAGCAAAGCCCTCAGCTCGTTAATGAATAAAAAGAAAAGCTAGCTTTTTTTATCCAGATTTTATTGAATTCTTATTTCACCACCTGCCATGGTGGTATTCAAATCCATTTTCTCAAATCATTAACATGGGGTTCTGGATTATTAGTCCACTGACATTATCTCCCCTGTGTACTTTATTAATAATGTCAAGATACTGTATGCTTAGCTAATTTCTATGGACTTTACTGTAGTGGGTTGTTGAGGCTGGGTTACTACATATATACAAGGCTGAGATAGACTGATTTTTCATCAGTAAGGAAATTGAGTGTTTTGGTGAAAAGGCAGGAAATTGGAATTGACGATTATCAGATTAGCCATGATTCCACTTAATGGTAGAGATGACAAGATGGGCTGAATGGCCTGCTTCAGCTCAAATTTCTTACCCTTTGTATTGTTTTTCTGTGTTCTTCATTCCACATGAAAATCCTTCATGTTTGTAAATTTTATCTGCCCATTCCGCAAATGTTTTTGTTTTTTGAAGGTCTACACTAAAGGTCCACAGGTTATAATACTTACAAGCATTCTATCATGAAATTTTGAAATTATACCCTGGACATCAACACCTGGGTCATTAATATCAGGAAGAGCAAGGGTCCCAACACTGACTCAGAGGATCTCCACTATAAACGTTATTCACCCTATAAAGCAACTATTCATTTAACTTTTGTTTTGTGTCAGTCAACCAGCCTTGTATCCACGTTTCCTTCTAGCTTTCATTTTCTAAATTTGCTCACAATCTGTGTGGCACAATATCAAATGTATCAGTAAATCTTCACCAACTCTTACAATTACTCCCTCAAAAAAGAATTTCCAATTAAACAATCTCCAGTCTTCTGAGACAACACCTGAGTCCAAGGATATTTAAATTTTCATGATACTGCTAGGATTCTACTGTTCAGCAGCCTCTGCTCCAGTAATACAGATCTCCTGTCATTTGAGGGTTTTACATTGGGGGTGTGGCTGTGGAAATAAACTCACCAAGCATTTTCCCCATATGGGTTGTCAGACCCAATGCCTTTCCCACTGTCTTTTATTTTTGTTTAAGGTCCTGGCTTGTATTTAAATGTGCAATGTGTGTAAATAAATATTTTTGTGGCCCAGATGCAACAGGAACTGGAACAAACTGTGTATGAGCTCCACGGTGCACTGGACAAAATTAAACGGCTGGACTGTGAGAATCTGCAACTGAAATCCGGTGAGTTTGTAGGTGGCAGCAAATCCCACTCTCAGCCCATCGTTTGAGTACAGTATTGAAGGGCTGCTGCACTGTTCCAGTGTTTTTTTTCTCTGAAAGATCCATTAAGCCTCCTTTTCCATATCTGCTTACTTTATGAATGTAGGAGATTCTATAGTATTGTTCACAGAAAAGTAGCAGACCTGGACAGTCATTAGTAGCGCTAAGCATCAACTCATCCACCCCATTTTCACTCCTGAACACGAAGACACAATCTGTTGCAAACTACAGAGTACTTAACCTTTCAATACCTGTTCCAGGGCTGGAAACCATGACTGATCAGCTAGCCAAGGTGGAGGAAGAACGGGACAAGCTGATGAAGGACAACAGTAAATACTTTGTGGAATTGGCAACAACTGAGGCATCGCTGAAACTTTCTGAGGCGGCACTAGTTGAGAGAATGGAAAAGTGAGTTAGCTTTGCCTCTAAGGTGCCATTACATGTTTGCTTCAGTGGTTGGAGTAAGTATTCATGCTTGTAACTATGAATATGTCCGTCTCACCTTGCTGTAGGTTGCAGACCTGTGAAGCACGGAATAAGGAGCTGTCAGATACTCTAAGGGAGAATGTAAAAAGGTAATAATGTGCAGAAAGCCTGCTGTATTTTCCAAAATGAGCCCCTGTGACTTAATGACTTTCTGAGACTCGTGTATGACTCCAACCGAACAGACCATTGTTGACAGTTGCTATTGAAATATTGGACTTTATATTGTAAGACGAAGGGGTGGAAGTTACTCATATCACATTGTAGATAAATCCTATCTGGAGTAACTGTTTAGTCCTGAACGCTGCACCTTTGGAAGAATAGATTTGATTTACAGGAGGTGCGATGGAAATTTGCTAGAATGATATCTTGGGGCTAAAAGGCTTAATGATGAGGTAACATAGACTACCCTAACAATCTCCCCGACTTGAGAGATCTAACTGAAGTGTTTAAAATGATTAAAATGTTCGAAAGGGTAGGTAAGGGAACAAGTTCCCCCTTAGATGGGGAGAGGGTGGGTAAGTCCAGAATAAGGTGATTACAGAAACATGGAACATGGGAGTAGACCGTTTGGCCCATCCATCCTGGTCTACTATTCAACATGATCATAGTCGCTCTATTTCACTGCCGTACTCATGCTCACCCCATACCCCTTCACGCCTTTTTGGTGTCCAGAAACCAACTTATCTTTTTTCTTAAAGTCAGTGACCACCTCAACAGGTGGTAGAGAATCCGGCAGGTTCACCATCCTCTGAGTAAGGATGTTTCTCCTTGTCTCAGTCAGAAATACCTTGCTGCACACCCTGATACCATGGCCCCTTGTTCTGGACCTCCAAACCAAGGGAAGTATCATCTTTGTATCCTGTCTGTCCAAGCCTGTCAGAATCATCTACATTTCGATTAGATCCCCTCAATCTTCTAAATTCCAGTAAATCGGGCCCAGGCAACTCAATCTCTTCACATACGATAAATCTGCCATCCCTGGAATCATGCTTGAACCTTCTCTGCCCTCTATGGCAATGGTGGTCTCCTGACTCCGAAAAAGCTGAAACTATGCACACTACTCCAGCTGTGGTCTCTCCAACTGCAGTAAAATTCGATTGATTCTGTACTCGAGCTCTCTTGCAATGAAGGCCAACATACCATTTGCCATTTCTAACTGTTGCTGCCTGTATACTTGCTTTCAGTGACCATTGTACAGGAGATTCTGCTATAACGTGATAGTTGCATTCCAGAGCAACTTCGCGCTACAGAGATAATGGGGCCTATGGGAAAAGTGGAGTGAGGGCACAGCACCAAAAAAATCACAACACTCAAACACACAAACTCCATGTGTGTGTCCCTCACTCGTTGCACATACGTGTGTCTCTCACTCCCCGCATCCATCCCTATCTCTGTGATCTAATCCAGTTCCCTATATCCCTGTAACTACAGAAACTCCACTCCCTAAAGCCCTTTCTCCCACGAACACTTTTGAGCACCTGCAACTCTCTGGAACATTCTCGAGCACCTGTCTCTTCCATTCCCAGTATCCTTATAACTTTCCACAGCTGGTGTAAACCTCCCTATCTCTAACCTCTATCGATCTCTTTAACCCCCCCACTATCACTGAAACACTCCCTGCATTTGCAACAAGGCAAATAAAATGACAGCATTAACTGAAGTGAACAGGTATGTTCTGTCATTATGGAGATGTGGCTGCAGAATGACCGTGGCTGGAAAGTGACTAATGACAGTCCGGCCCATGGTCCACGTGTTGTACTAGCCTATTTTACAGGAACCACTGACCTTTCTCAACCTTGCTCAAGTGACTGTTCTCCATATAGAACTTGATAGTGAATGTTGGTAAGCTATCTGCTCCATAGTCAACCAAACCTGAACTTCTCCTCACTGTTGTATAATAACAACTTCCAGAAGATGGAACTGATACTTCAAGAACAGACCTCAATTTTTGAGTGCTGCATATTTATTTTGTCTGAGAGCAAAGTGAGGGGTTAGGATTTGTATTTAATGTCAAAGATAAACAGAGACAGATAAGTGACTGCTGAAAATAACTGCAACTTCTAAGTATGTGACGGTGAGGTTTTGGTGAGAAAGGCAGGTGTGTTAGACTATGAGCATTAATAGACGCACAGCTTACAACAACAAGGAAGTTGTGCTAAAACTTTATGAATCAGTGGTTAACTTTCAGCTTGAGTATTGTGGGTTAAAGAAAAACATTCAGTAGCAACTTTGGAAAATAAATTGAATAAATTTGTGAAAACCAAAAAGCAGGTTGATGGGGAAAGAATAGTGAAGTGGCACTATTTTGATTCCTTTCTAGAAGAACCAGTCCAGTGGACTCGATGGGTTTGCCTTACAGCCAGCACAGGGTTTGTGTTATAGAAATAGCGTAGTCCTATTTGTCAATCACATTAATGCCAATTCATGTTACTGAAACACTCTTTATAGCAGAACCTCCATACAAAGATACCCTGGTTCCTTTTTTACATCAACCTTTCCCAGTCTATCAGCATTTAAATAATAGTTTGCCATTCTGATTTTCTTCTTACCAAATTGGATGACTTCATATTTGTTCACATTTATACTGTCTTTGTTCACTCTTTAACTTGTCTAAATTACCCAAAAGCTTCTCTGTCGTCTTCACCACTCATGGTCCCACAGTTCTTTGTCATCAGCAAACGTGGAAATATTATACCAGAGTCCCTCATCTGATTTATTGACATAATCTGTGAATAGTTGGGGCCCATCTTACCCCATTTTGTCACCCTTTTCCGCTTTAGGGATAAATGCATTATTTTCACTCTGTTCTATCTGCTAACCAATTCACAGTTCATGCCAGCACATTACAACCGATTCCATCTGCTTTGATTTTTGGACGTTAACCTCTTATTCAAATTCAAATGCACAACTATCTATTCGACTAGTTACATACTCAAATTTCAAGTTGGTTTGTCCAACACCATTTCCCTCTCATATTTTGTTTCCGTGACATTGCTAGTATTTTTAAGTGCCTTTTATAGTATTCTTTACAATAGACTCTAACGTTTAGCCTAACATCAATAATAGGTCAACTAGTCCCGAATCCCTCCTTTTCTCCATGTCTTAAAAAACAAGTGGGGTTACATTCGCCACACTCCAAACTGCCTGGACTTCTCCAGAATCTAAAGAGTTTTGGAATAATATAAAGTGCAATCATTATTTCTACAGCCACCTCCTTTTATTACCCTGGGTATTTACTGACTTTCAGGCTCATTAATTTCTCCAGCATTTTTTAACTAAAGTCCTTCAATTCCTTCTTCTCAAAAGACCTTTCCTTCTACAGCATTTCTGGAGGAATTTTATCTGTAACGACAGAACAAAAGTCTTCATTTAATTCAGAGCTAGTAGGAACGGCAGATGCTGGAGAATCTGACATAACAAGGTGTAGAGCTGGATGAACACAGCAGGCCAAGCAGCATCAGAGGAGCAGGGGAGCTGACGTTTCGCAGTCTAGACCCTTCTTCAGAAAAGAAAGGTCGAGACCCAAAACATCAGGCTTCCTGCTCCTCTGATGCCGCTTGGCCTGCTGTGTTCATCCTGCTCCACACCTTGTTATCTCTTTATTTAATTGATATGCAGTTTCCTTATTCTCCATTGTCAGTTCTTCCATTTCAGACTGGAAGGGCCTGATAATTATACTTTCATCTTCACTACTATTTATCATTTTATTGACTTACAGAAACTCTTACAATCAGCTATTATGCTCCATGCATACTTATTTTCATAAACTGTTTTCCCCTCTTAGTCACACACTTGTTCCTCCTTTGAATTCTAAACTGCTTTTAGTCTTCTGGCTTGCTACTTTGAGTTACTTCATACAGCTTTTATGTGACTCTCTTCTACCCCATCAATGTCAGCGCATATATCGCCTTTTCCTGACTGCTATCAGTTGTGATGAAGAGTCACTGGACTCAACGTTAACTTTACTTTCTCTCCACAGATGCTGCTAGACCTGCCGAGTTTCTCCATCAATTTCTGTTTTTGTTTATATGACTCCTCTTGGGATCTCATGCCATCCTTGCTTTCTTTGGTTAGCCATTGATGGTCTACTTCCTTGTTGTTCTTTTGCCCAAAGGAATGTAAGACTCCTGTAATGCAAGTCTGTTTCTTGCATTGTTTATTCACTGGTGTGCCTTTTAATGAAGTTATCCAATCTGTTACTCAGCTAACCTCTCAAACCTTTGAAGTTTTATTTGTTTAGGATCTTAGTTTGGGACTAGACTGTTTCACTTTCTATACCAAAATCTATATTTTTACTGTGTTATGGTCTTTTTTCCTAAAGGACCTTGCAGACAAGATTTGTAATTAACACCTCCTTATTGCACAAATCCAAGTCTAGGCTTGTCCTGAGTTGGGTCCTTAATGTATTGGTCTAAAAAATCTATCTTGTACACACCCTAGGAACTGAGCTGCCAGACTATCATTGCTGATGTAGCTTGCCCATAAGTATATTAAAATCACCCATGATTACTGTAGCACATGGTGCAATTATGTCTAACATCCTTTTTAATGCTATCCCCTACTTCATAACTATTTGGAGGCTAATAGACAGTTCCCACTAATGTTTTCTGCCCCTTGTTGCTGCTTCACTCCACCCAGACTGATTCCTCATCTACATTTCCTGACCAATATCCTTTCTCACCGGTGCATTAATTTCATGTTCATGAACAATGCCACCTCACCATCTTTTCCACTTCTGTTTGGCCAGTCCTTCCTTGAGATTGAATAACGTTGGGTGGCCACTTGCCATCCTTGGTCACCCCATGTAACCATAACTGCATCTGTTTACAACTATTTGTTGTGTTGATTTGTCTGTCATTTTGTGACTATTCTGTGCATTCAGATATTGTAAGTTTAGATGTGTCATTTTGTGATTCTATTTTTTTTTGTCCTCCAATCCTATTTGCTGATAGCCTTCCACTTTTGCATTCTATTTTTCTCTTACATTTCCATGCTTATTTCTTCATTTTTTTTCTTCTGCCAGCTCAGGTTCCTGCCCCCCCTAGTTTAAACCCTTACTACTGTACTTATGAATGTCCCTGCAACGGTATTAGCCCTGGCCCTGCTGGGGTACAACCCATTCAGCTTGTACAGGGCCCATCTTCCTCAGAATTGCTTCAAATATCCCGAGAATCTTAATCCTTCCCTCCTGCGCCATTTCATAGAATAGAATCATAGAATTCTTACAAATTGGAAGCAGACCACTTGGCCCATCAAGTTCATACCAGCATCCAAAATGCTTCCCACCCAGATTCATACCCTACCTCTCCCCTCACCACTACTACCTTATCCCTGTAACCCTGCATTTTCCAATGCCAATCCACCTAACTGCATGTCTTTGGATTGTGCATTGTTGGAGAAATACTAATATGGACTATTTTCCTATTTCTGATTGTTAGCACATAACACTGGGAATAATCGTGAGATCAGTATCTTTTGAGGTCTGTTTTCATTTATTTCCTAGCTTCCTATGTTGTGTTTGCAAGACCTCATTCTCCTCTTCACCTTTGTCACTAGCATGGGCCATGATCTCTGGCTGTTTTCCCAATCCATTCAGATTGTTCTGCAGTTGCAGGCAATATACCATTCCTAGGTGCATGCGTCTGCAGCTGCAGTACATCACTTTATTCCCTCTAGAATAGAATCTTCTTTCAGTCTTGCTCTCGCAGCTCACCCCCTATCCGTGCAGCTGAGCCATTCCTGGTAATGCAGACTTTGCCCTTGTTGCACTCCCCTGAGAAACTGTCTTCCCCGGCAGTATCCTAAACAGCATATCTGTTAGACAGAACTGGCCATTGTATCGAGGTGGGATATTTGGGGTGGTATCAGTAAGACTTTATTCATGTAAACAGAGGGGAAATCTGGAGCTTTCTTTTCCCCCAAAAGTTTAGATTAGAGATCTATTGAACAATACAAAATTGGAATTGGATTTTTAATATGTGGAATGAACAGCAAGTTCTGCACTTACCTTTAGCCAAATTTTGTATATCTGTATGTTTTATTTAAATATTGTTTTGTGGTTTTAATTGGCATGTTATGTTTTTCCCTCAGTCTGGAAGAGACTGCAAATAAACTAAAGCAGGAGAAAGAAGATCTAGAGCTGGCTCAGGCTGAGGTCACCCGCTTAACTAAGGTCCTGGCACTTAAAGACGAGGAGCTACAAGAACTCTTCGACACCCGGGCCGAGGCTGCATTGATTGCAGACTATAACAAGGTACGTGGAAAACAGCCAAAGCATGATAGATGTGGTAGATTTGTAAGGGAAGGCAGCTATATAATTCAATTTTATTAAATCCCAACACGTGTGACATTTCACGGTCAGGTAGGGCTGGGCAGTGAGACTTGTTCATGCGTGAACCCTCTGTTTACCTTTAGGAAGTGGTTGGTTCAACATTTCCAGCTAGCCATGGCGTGTCTCCTGAAGAAGGAATGTGTAGGATGTGGAGATATTTTAATGTAGTTGGTCCAATGGCAGAGCAAGTGTTTAGAGGGAGGAATTGTTGTTGATCATCAGAGCACTGAGTGTTACTGGGTTTTGAGGAGCTGGTGAGAGCTCAGCCATGGTTCAGAGTTCCTGAATATTCCAGAATTCAAATGGATGTGGAACTATTATAGTAACAGGTGGCTGGTCATATGATGGATGCTGAAAGTAGTACTTGTATGGGAATGGGGCAAGGGATTGAAACTGACTGCATTGCTCTGTTGTTCTGAGGGCTAGAATTGATTCAGTTGACAGAATGGCTTCTCCATCCAAGGAAATGATTCAATGAAGAGCTTTCCTCCTATCCCCTTCTCACCCCTACAAGTGTTCTGGGTAGTACCGATTCTGTACCCGAGCACCACTCCCTATGATTCCTTATTTAGATGCTACAGCTTCAATGACCCCGTTCTCCTGATTTCCATTCCGTTTGGGTGTCTTGTGTCTGCTTCTAAATTATACTTTTTATCTGACTAAAATTACAAAAGATTGCAAAACATCAGTAGGCGCTGCTGGGCATTTAATCAGTCTGTAACTGGATTTGCATTAGCACATCCTCTCCTACACCCATACTCTTTAAGATGGACTCCTGTCATTTTTAGCCTGACCTACTTCTGGCCTGTACTCCAGAGCAATGGCCTGAATCTCTGGAGCTTCTCCCACAAAACTGGGTTATGCTCCAATTATTGACACAGATGAGCTTTTAGGAATACATGGCTTCTTCAAACACCACTTGTTAAAACTAACTCAAAGTGCAAGAGTCTGAACAGGTTCATGACACCTGGATTGGAGCCAATAAATGCTCTGGGCTCACCTTTCTGCCCATCTTTTTAAAATGTTCCTGAAATCCTTGTCTGCATTCTTAACAGACTAGACTTTGTTCTGTGTTGAACTCTAGCTTGAACAAAATGGATTTATTGCTGTTAGGTGCTGTGCTCTGTTGTCCTGTCTTCCAAGATCCCTAATATCCACCCACCCTGGCTCCCATGGTACACTGAATTTATCCAAATCCCCTATTCTTGTCTTTCAGTCTCTGATTGTGGCCTCCTGCAGCCTCCAAGCACTCTGTGACATCTGGTCTCGCAACTGATTTGCAGCATAATTGCAGACTGCTCTCCACATCACACCCTGGAAACCCCCCTCCTCTCTTTTGAGCCTCTTTGACTGACTTTGTCTTCTCCATTACCCTCTCCTACATTCTCCTTTCAAAGGTTTCAGAAAATCTCATGGTTAATTACGCTGGTCACTTTCCAGCTGTATCTCATCACCCTTTGGGTGAAGAGCTTTGGAACATTGTGGCTACATTGAAGATGATGTGAAATTATATTTAGATTTTTTAATAGTTTATTAATTGAAACATTTTGTAAGATGAGCAATTTTAAGAATAGAGAGAAAAATTATTCCCTCTGGCAAAAGAGTCAAAACCATGGGTAATAGATGTAAAGTCATTTGGCATAAAGAACAACAGGAGATGACAATTCGTCTGGGAAGTTTTCAGAATCTGAATGGGTAATGGATACAAAACAGTTCTGGGACCAAACATTAGCATTTCTTTGAGAGACAGCACAGGCCCGACAGCCCAAATGGTCTCCTGTAATGTGTGACTGCGACAAGTCTCTGAACCATTCTTTGTGTAGGTAGGCCTCAGCCAAAAGAGTCTGTTTTGTCTTGCTTGCTGAGTCTGTGAAACCAGGAGCTCTGGTCCAGTTTTCCCACATTACCACTATTGGTCTGCGTGCTGTGATCATATGTTCCTGATACTTTGTGTGATGATCAGCCATATATGAAAGGCTACTAGTTTGTTCCCTCGTCTGTATGGAATTTGCTAAAGTAGCAACAGAGGGGTTTGTAAGGACATTATGTGCTGATTAATGCAATACTTTTTATTTGTTCATGGGTGCGGCTGTCAGCGTTAAAAGGGGAGGCAATGGCCCAGTGGTATTATCACTGGACTGTTAATCCAGAGACCCAGATAACGTTCTGGGGACCCAGGTTCAAATCCCGCCATGGTAGATGGTGGAATTAAATATCTGGAATTAAGAATCTAATGATGACCGTGAATCCATTGTCGATTGTCAGGAAAAACACATCTGGTTCACTGATGTCCTTTTTAGGGAAGGAAACTGCCATCCTTATCTAGTCTGGTCTCCATGTGATTCCAGACCCGCAGCATGTGGTTGACTCTGAACTGCCTTCTGGCAATTAGAGATGGGCAATAAATGCTGCCTAGCCAGAGATGCTCTCATCCCATGAAGGAATAAAAACAAAAATTTATTACCCATCTCTAATTGATGGTGCGTGTGGTGTACATGCGAGGATATTCCTAGATTTTGACCCAGTGACAGTGAAGGAACGACATCATAGTTCTAAGTGAGACTTGAGTGGTTTGAATAGGAACTTGCAGGTAGTGATGTTACCACCTGCTGCCCTTGTCGTTCCGGATGGTAGTGGTTGTGGATTTAGAAGGTGCTGTTGAAGGTGTATCGGTGAGTCACTGCAGTGGATCTAGATAAATGGTACTTGCCACTTCCACAGTGCATTGGTGGTTGAGAAGGTGAATATTGAAGGTGGTGACTGGAATGCCAATTGAGTGGGCTGCTTGGCCCTGGAAGGTGTCAAACTTTTCGAATATTGTTGGGGCTACACCCATTAAGGCAAGTGGGGAGTATTCCTCCACTTTTCTGATTTGTGCACTGCCTTTGAGATTTGAGAGTAACGATGAGGAAGGGACTTGATACACTCATTTTCACCCAGTGAGTTGAGGTATCTTGGAAGTACATTCCAGTCAGCTGGGAAAGGAATGGTGTCCTGAGAATCATCTTGTACACAAGGTTGATTCCTCAGGATCTAAATTAGGACCAAAGTGATCTCTTAGATTATGTCTGGTTATGTGGGAAGAATTTTTTACATTTGTACCCCATCTGTCAAACCCCCACTGCCTCACCAAAAAGCTCACAATCGTCTATGCCCAGGAATATTTTGACCCTGCCTTTCCTGGAAGAGTTCTTTCCCCTTGAATAGGGCAGGACTGCCAGTAAGATTATGCCTAATGTACCATGACCATGTGAGACAGGCTGGTTGGAGAAGATTGTTTGTCACTTTTATTTGTTGTTGGTACAACACAATTCTACAATGTGTGGCTTTGACAGTGAAATCACTGGGCTTGCTGCAGTCAGTGTGCAGAGGTGTTTGCTACTTAGAGGTTTCTAGGGAATGTAAACCCTTGAATTTTATTTTTTTTTTGCTCTGTTCTCTTGAACCAGTTTATGGAGCAGGAGCTGAAGGTGTCCCGTGAGCACTTGATAGAGATGGAGGGGCAGCTCAGTGAACAAGTCCACCTCCTGCATGAACGCAACCTGCAATGTGAGGAGCTGCGGTGAGTGAACCAATGAGCAGACTCCCTTACCCTATGCTTTCCCAGGACAATGTTTGTTTCTCCCTGTGCATGGAGTCAGGCATTACAGTAATCAGCCAACTAAGGCACGGGGTCAAACGGGTAGTGACCTCTGGGGTTTTATTCGAACACTGTTCCACAGTAAGGTGTAAACAGCTGTTTGCATGATTTATATAGGACCTTGTTGTGTAAAACCTTTATTGCAAGGGTGAGGGGTCTCACTGAGGAGTTCCTGTATGCACGTTTTGGGATGCGTTAAAGGAAAGGAAACATTTCCAAGTTCAGGCAGCATGGAGTGATAGCTGGGAGGCATTTTTAAGGCCAGATAGAGGAGTTATAGGGCTGAAAATTATTACGAAAATAGGTTGGGATAGAGCCATGAACAGTTTATAAAAGAAAAGCGAACCTTACTGTGGATTAGATTGATTACAACTGACTGTGTTTTAAGATGGCAATCTGTATGGTTTTTTTTCCCCAAGGGCCAAGATACTGACAGCAGTGGGGAGATCAGTAAACCTGAAATGGAGGGTCTTTTAAAAACAATGCGCTGACATTTGGGAGGTGACCTATATTTGGCATTGACTGAACGTGGATAAGCCCGCAATCCTGATTTGGTACATGAGTAAAACAGGTGTCTGTCTGTCTCAAAAATATCAGGACTCGGTGTGATGAGTGCCAAAGAAATCTTGATATGGTTAAGGAGGATGCGCGAGAGATGTTGCTGGAAATGGGACAGCAGATGAACCAGGCCACGATAGAGATCTCTGCCCTGAAGAATCAAATACAAGATGTCATCAAGTCAACTGGAGTCACTATGAAGAACTGCCAGCAGGTGGGTCTCCTGTTGCTTGGATTCTTCTCTAAGCTCTGCCTTCCTGGAGGCACAATGCACAGGGTTCCTGATAACCCAGACTGTAAAGTGAATCACTGTGCTGATGACTGCCCAGCGAATCTCTGGACAATGTTTAACATTTGAATTTGGATATTATTGACTTGCCCTCCATCAACAGAACCACTTACTTCCTCCACTGTAACACTGTCCATCTCACCCACTGCCTCAGCTCATCTGCTGAAAATCTCATCCATGACTCTGCTACCCCTTGAACTGACTTTTCCCACAGATTCCTGGTCCATCTATTTTCCATGTGAAGCTCTGCTGTCAATGTCCTAACTCGCAACTGGTTCCAATTTACCCTTCACTCTTATGTTCACTCACCAACAGTGATTCCTGCTCCAGAAACACCTCCATTTTCGAAAATTTTCATCCGTAGAATCATAGAGTATAGAAAATCCATCGAGTCTGTGTACCACCAGAAATACACTACTATCTCCACTGGTCCCATTTCTCTGCACTAGGCTTACAGGCTTAAATGTTATGACACTTCCTGTACTCATTCAAGTACTTTTTAAGGGTTGTGAGCTTTCCTGCCTCATCTATCTTCCCAGGCATCTCAGACCCCCATCACCCTCTGGGAGAACTTTTTTTCTCCAATCGCTTCTAAACTGTCGGCCTTTCACCATCAAATTATACCCCCTTGTTATTGATCCCTTGACCAAGTGGAACAGTTGCTTTCTATTCACTTTCCATGCGCCTTATAATCTTATACACCACAATCAGGCCCACCCCCAAGTCTTCTCTGGTCCAAAGAAAAAAATCCATGTCTTTGTAGCTGAAATGTTCAGTCCTAGCAAATGGTGGTGGTGAATCTCCTCCGCACCCCCTCCCCAGTGCAATCAAATCCTTCCTGGTGACCAGAACTGCAAGCACAACTCCAGCTATGGCTGAACCAGTCCTGTACAGCTCCAACATAACTTCCCTGCTCTTACAATCTGTACCGCAACTGATCAAGGCGAGCTTTCCATATGCTGCCTTAACTACCTGATTAGTCTGTCCTGCCATCTTCCAGGATTAATGGACAAGCATCCTGAGATCCGTCTGTTCTTCTGAGCTTCCTTGTGTCCTGCCATTCATTGAGTACTCCCTTGCCTTGCCCCTTCTTCCGTCACCTCACACTTGTGGAAATTAACCCTGATCTGTCGTCTGACCAATCCATTTGTATCTTCCCACACTTAACACCTTCTTCCTCTGTGTCATCTGCAAACTTCCTCATTATTACTACCACAAGCTCTGCTTCACCCCCAACCTTCTTATCTACATCACTTATGAATGTCACAAACCATAAAGGACCCAGCACTGATCTCTGTTGTTCACCACTGCACATCACGTCCCAGTCTCTCAGTACTGTTGTCAAATTCCTCTGCTGTTTCTGACTTCGCCCTCCTTATTAACCACAGAACTCTGCATCTCCAATTCTGGCCTCTTCAGGATCCCTGATTTCCATGCTGCTCATACTTTCAGCTGCCTGAGCCCTAAGCTCTGCAATTGCTGCAGAAACCTCCCTCTCGCTTTTGAAGATGCTCCTTGAAACCTAGCTCTGACAGACTTTAGTGACTTGTCCTATCTAATACCACTCTGCGTTGGCCCATGTCAAACGCTGTGTTCCAGTGTGAACTGCCTTGGTGCTTCACAATGTTAAAGATGGTTACATAAATACAAGTGTCACTTGGTGATCTAGAACTTCAGTATTACTGAAAAGAGAGATGCTGTGAAAACTCCTCAATTTGCTTTCACAGAACAGATGGCAGGAATGCACATGTTCAAGGAGAATAACAATTTCACAATTACTGAAGTGTTGCAGGGCCCGGAAATGTTCTCATAAACCCTGTCTGTGCACTCTCCAATGCCTTCACATTCTTCCTGAAGTGCAGCACCCAGACCTGTAGCTCAGGCAAAGTTAACATCTCATACACGTTCCAGAATTCCAATACTTACAGTACAGAAGCAGGCCAGAATCAGTATCTTGCCTGATATTCCTGTGATATGTTTTTTTTAAGAATCGTCTGGTGGCCATTGCCAAGACTAAGCAACTACCCCCTGCGACTGAAACACAGGAGGCAGCAAAGGAAAGTACCAAACCCAGTGAAGGTAAATCGATGGGTCGGGGTGAGAAGTGGAGTATAGAGTGGGTTTGATAGTTCCTCTGGATTTGACTGACAGGGTGAAGATCTCCTTTTCAGGATTTTGCTCACAATTAAATTCTGTTCCTCTCCATGCACAGAATACAATAAAACATACCTGGCATCATCAAGTCAGTTTACAGGGAACTTTTGTCTGCTGCCACTCTTTGTGCCAAATACCGTATACAGCTAGTGATAGATGGAGCAAAGTGATTCCACAACCAATAGATTGTATTTAAGTTTGACAGTCCTGCCACATTCTATTGTGAATGGTGAAGGATAATTAAGCAACTCACTGGAGGCCGAGACTCCATAAATATTCCTATCCTCCATGATGGAAGAGCCCAACACATCAGTGCAAAAGATAAAGCTGAAGTATTTGTGACAATCTTCAGCCAATTCGATTCACTCTACATTATCTAGAAATGGATACTGCAAAGGCTATGGGCACTAACAATATTCCGGCAGCAGTACTGAAGATTTGTGCTCTAGAACTTGCTATTGCCCTAACCAAATACAGCTATTCCAGTACAGCTGCAACACTGGTATCACCTGACAATGTGGAAAACTGCCCAGGTGTTTGTCCTGTGCACACAAAGCAGGACAAATCCAACCCGATCAATTACTGCCCCATCAGTCTATTCTTGATCATCAGTAAAGTGGTGAAAGGTTTAATCAATTGTGCTGTCTCCTCAGTAGAGACTATCTGTCCCCAGCAATCCATTCTGCCAATAAAGTCATCCACTTTAAACTGGGAGAGGGGAGTGTACAGCCATTCAGGTAGCAATCTATCTACCTTGTTTATTGCTTCTAAAGTGAATAACCTCACATTTATCCAAATTATACCGTATCTGCCATTGATCTGATCACTCACCTAACCTGCTGAGATAATACTGAAGGATCTCTGTATCCTTGTCACAGTTCACCCTCCCAACCAACATGGTATCATCTGCAAACTTGGAGTTGTTCGATTTTGTTCCCTTCGTCCAAATCATTGGTATATATTGTGAATAGCTAGGGTCCTAGCACCAATCCCTGTGGCACACCACTTGTTACTACCTGCCAATTTGGAAAGAATCCATTAATTCCTGTTCTTTGTTTCCTCTCTGCCAACCATTTTCCTATACACTTCCCTCAATCCCATGAGCTTTAATCTTGCACATTAATCTCTTATGTGGAACTTTATCAAACACTTTCTGAAAGTCCAAATATACTACATTGACTGGCTCCCTCTTCTCAACTCTACTGGTTACATCTTCATAGAATTCCACCAGATTTGTCAAGCATGATTTCTCCTTCATAAATCCATGCTAACACTGTCTGATCCTGCCACTGCTTTTCAAATGCTCTGCTATAAAATCCTTGACAATGGATTGAGGATTTTCCCCATTCACCAGTCTATAATTCCCTGTTTTCTCTCTACCTCCCTTTTTGAATATTGGAGTGACATTAGCTACCCTCCAATCTGCAGGGACTGTTCCAGAGTCTATAAAATCCTGGAATATGATCATCAATGCATCCACTATTCCCAGAATTACTTCCTTAAATACTCTGGGATGTAGATTATCAGTCCCTGGAGATTTATTGGCCTTCAATCCCAATGATTTTTCCCAGCACCATTTCTCTGCTAATATTGATCTCCCTCAGCTCTTCCCTCTCGGTAAATCTTACCTCCTCCGACTATTCTGGTATCTGATTTGTGTCGTCTTTTGTGAAGACAGAAGTAAAGTATGTATTCATTTTCTCAGCCATTTCTTTGTCCCCTATTATGCATTCTCCCATTTGTGTTGGGAAGGGGACCTACGTTTGTTGTTACCAATTTCTTTCTTTTTGTGGAACTGTAGAAACTTTTAGTGTCAGTCTTTATGTTCCCTGCAAGCTTCATTTTGTACTCCAATTTCCTCTTAATCAATCCCTTGGTCTTTCTTTGCTGAATTCTAAACTGTTGTTGGTCCTCAGATTTGTTATTTTTCTTGACCAATTTGTATGCTTATAGAACAGTGCAGGCCCTTCGGCCCACGATGTTGTTTTTCCAACCTATTATCCTACTCTAAAATCAAACTACCCTGCGTACCCTTCATTTTACTATCATCTATGTGCCTATCCAAGATTCGCTTGAATGTCCCTAATGTATCTGACTTGGATTGGATGCTGTCTCATTTCTTTTGTAAGCCATGGATCGGCCCTCTTACCCATTTTACTTTTGCAACAGACAGGAATAAACAGCTGTTGCAGTTCCTCCATGTGTTCCTTGAATGTTTGCCATTGCCTATCCACTGTCATCCCTTTAAGTAACACTCACCAATCTATCAACGCCAAGTCACGCCTCATATCCTTTTATTAAGGTTCAACACCCTAGTCTCTGAATCACTCTCCACCTTGATTTTAAAAATTCTATCACGTTATGGTTGCTCTTCCCCAAGGGGTCTCGCACAGCTAGATTAGCAATGATTCCTTTCTCGTTACACACTACCCAATGTGAGATGGCCTGCTCTCATTGGTTCCTCTACATATTGGTCAAGAAAACCATCCCGTATATATTTCAGGAATCCTTCTCTATGGCATTGTGGCTAATTTGATTTACCCAATCTATGTGCAGATTTAAATCATCCATGATCACCAATGTTCCCTTTAATGCCATTCTTGACATCACGGTAATTTGGGGGTCTGTATATGACACCCACTAATGTTTTTTGCCCCTTGGTATTTCTCAACTCTCCCCATACAGACTCCACATTGTCAAAGCGAATGCCCACTGTTCCCATTGTGGCCTCCTCTACATCGGTGAAACCAAGTAGAGGCTTGGGGACCGCTTTGTGGAACACCGACACTCTGTTTGCAATAAACAACTGCACCTCTCGGTCGCGAACCAATTCAACTCCCCCTCCCATTCCTTAGACGACATGTCCATCCTGGGCCACCTCCAGTGCCATAATGATGCCACCCGAAGGTTGCAGAAACAGTAACTCATATTGTGCTTTGGAACTGTGCAGCCCAATGGTACCAATGTGGACTTCACAGACTTCAAAATCTCCCCTTCCCCTACTGCATCCCAAAACCAGCCTAGCTTGTCCCCATCTCCCTAACCTGTCCTTCGTCCCACTTATCCCCTCCATCCACCTCAAACCCCATTCCCATCTCCTACCTACTAACCTCATCCCGCTCCCTTGACCTGTCCGTCCTCTCTGGACTGACCTATCCACTCCCTGAGTCCCCACCTATACTCACCTTTTACTGGCTCTATCCCAACCTCTTTGACCTGTCTGTCTCCTCTCTACCTATCTTCTCCTCTATCCGCCTCCGTCCTCTCCCTATTTATGTCAGAACCCTCTCCCACTCCCCCCATTCTGATGAAGGGTCCAGGCCTGAAATGTCAGCCTCCCTGCTCTTCTGATGCTGCTTGGCCTGCTGTGTTCGTCCAGCTCCACGCCTTGTTATCCTGTCCTATTGTGTTAATTTCC
Source organism: Stegostoma tigrinum (assembly GCF_030684315.1). Lineage (NCBI taxonomy): Eukaryota > Metazoa > Chordata > Chondrichthyes > Orectolobiformes > Stegostomatidae > Stegostoma > Stegostoma tigrinum. Next base: position 47,150,070 of record NC_081380.1, read on the forward strand.
TCTTTAATCAGCAATGCAGCTTTGCCACCATTTTCCTTTTTACCTGTTTTTTTTTTTCTCCCCCTCCCTGCTCTAATTTGTGTCTTCAGCCAGCTACATGACACAACTCTACATTTTTTGGCTTTCTATTAGTCCATTATGGGACACCTTACTGAAAGCTTTTTGGAAATCCAGATAAATTGCATCGACTTCATGAGTATTATCTAGTCTGTTGCCTGCTCAAAAAAAAATCAATCAGGATGTTCATGCAAAATTTTCCCCTGTCAGCACAGATTTCACTTCACAGGTTCTATTTCCTGTTTTAAATGTTCTGCTATTGTAACTTTGGTAGAGATTTTATTTTTCCACTATTGATGTTGAGATGACTGACATAACCACGTGGACCTGTTCTGCTCCCCCTCCACTTTAAATAAAGGCTATTTACTGTTCCTCTTTGTAGTAATGTTTCTGCCATGTCTTCCTAAATTCTCTAAATCTGTTTGTTTAATTTATTCAATACGTTCTATTTTTGTACTTGTAAGTTAGCTCTTTCATTATCCATTTCATCATTCTATGTCTTGTCTACTCTTAAGGGTCAATCTGAAGGATGGTTATATGATTATCATTACGTGTTCTTTGAGAGTGTTTCTTTGTAATGATTGAATTCACATTTCACTATCACTCCTGCGGGAGGGGGGTGGGGTTTCAAACCTATGTTCCCAGAACAGTGGCCTGGAGTCTTGGATTGCTAGTGCACTGACATTAGCACTACACTATTGCCCAGATATTCCCCTGTGTTTTCTTTTAATTAATGTAATTGCTTTTGTTCATCCCTTGTTCCTAGATCCAATAGCTTATCTAGCTTTTATTGGTTTTAATGCATGTGGGTTGGACACTGGTTACAAATTGAGGGGACCTTATTCCTTTTACCTAACTCTTCTATCCAATTAATATCAGGGTAGTTGAAATAAGTTATGATTATTTTGTTTTTACTCGTATTCAATTTGCTAACGTTGTCTGTGCATTTCTTCCTCCACCTCCTTCCGCTATTGGGTGGTTGGTAGATCACACCTACTGGTGCGTTTTGATCTTTTTAATTGTCTTTTCTTTCTCCCCCTGTGGATTCTACTTTTGTCTTATTGATACCCGTGTCCCTTTTTTTTAGTTAAATAGCTTTCCAGTGTTCATCAACCTTGGTTCACATAGAGCATGGCAACAGAGTGAGATGTCAGAGGGCATTGATGGAACTGTGTATTCCATGATGAGGCAACATCTCCATAATTTGAAAACAGTTTTGTTGTGTTGAGATGGAACCATACTGTTTTTGGTTACAGCATTGCTGAAATTTGTCTTTTTTATCCTGTGGTCTGTTCAGAACATCATGAAGGGACTCTGTGCAACATCAGGAGTGACCAGAGTGCATTTGCTCCCATCAGGTCAACAATGCTGAATCCACCAGGTAAGATCCTGGCACAAATAAGCAGCAGCCACCATTGTATCTACAGACGTATTCATCAGTTCTTACTATATCTCTTCTGGGAGTGTTTAATGAGGACAGTGTTAAAGAAACTTTATTCTATCTAACCCAGTGCCACGCCTGCACTGGGAGTTATGTGGATTGTAGTGTCCACTATGAAATTGTGACCGTCTTTTTGTCTGACAAACACACAATTCACTTGTAGTAAAAGAAGTAATTATCATTACAAGGTGTGTGAGCATAGGCTGGGAATGATTCTCCCTCCACCCTCCTGATTTGAAATTGTTGAATTCGTTTTGATTTGGAGTAGTTCTGATGTCTGTCTTGCAAATTTTCTGAACTGATATACTGGAATACACCACAATATTCTAATGTCTTTGGATGCTTTTTAGAAACTCCTGTGTTCCTCTACCAACCAACTCTGTACCATCCCAGTTCTTATCATTCACGTTCTCATTGTTCATGAATTTCCCATGCGACCAACACCCATCCTATCCATCCCGCCTCTCACTGCACCACTTCCTCCGTCTGGTGTTCCCGTATGAACCCTACTCGGCCCTCTCCTCGATTCACGTTCTCAGCTATTACAGTACCATTCTCTGGTTTCTTCTCTCAATCCCCTGCCTCACTGACTTTGCACTTCTGTAATGGTCTCCTCAAAATCTTGCATTTCAGTCTCCCACTGTCGCTCTGTGGCCTGTTCTGATTTGCTGATGGTGGCTTATTGTGTAGAGCTAAGTGGCTGTGTAACCACTGTCTTTGTCTTTGCTTTTTGCAGAATGTAATAAAGCAGCTCCCCTTGATATTGAAAGCTGTCAAGGTGCCTTCACAAGAGTTGAGCCCACAACTCCCAAGAAAACAGGTGAGGTGTTAGTGTGGTTAAACTTTCACTGAGATATTAATTGGGTGAATAAACTGGCAGGTTCTGCGCATTAGAAAAAGGATGAAACAAGTCCTTTCTCCCTTCTGGGTTTGTTGCTGTTGTGTATCAAAGGGAAATTGGTTTGGCTGCAGCATTCGTTTTGGTGCTCTGAGCAGCTGTTACTCAGTTTGATATTTCTCTTCCCACTATAGAGAAAGAAGATACTCTGTTGCCGACTGTGGTTGAACTGCGAGAGTCCACCCAAAAGCTCCTTGAGGTAATACAACTGCGGGTAAAGGACCTGCAGGATGAGATGTAAGTACAGAACTTGAAACAGCTATAGTTCCTTGCAAATTGCTACATTACTGAATTAGGTAAAATGGTTCTGGTGTGAGCATTTAGCATTTGATGTCTTTGTTGTTCAGTAGTTCTGTGTCTCAGGAACTGAACCAAATTTCATGCCCATCAGTGGGCAGCATGAAACCTTGCTTCCCGATGAGAAAGGCCTTGGTTTAAGTTCCACTCAGGAGATTCGAGCACCAGGTCAAGGTTGATATTGGTGCCTTGCAGTTGCCAGGATCAGTGCTACACTGTCCTGGTGCTGCCGCCTGGATGAGATGTTTAACTGATACACATCTGCTTTTGTTTGTGAATTTAAAAGATCCCATTGTTATTATTTGGAGCATGGGTGCATTCTCTCTAGTTTTCTTTTCATTACTTATCCCTCCACTAGTGATTTTAAAACAAAATGTGTTCATTGATTTCATTGCGTGTGGAATCTGGCTGGGTTTAAATTGGCTCAGGGATAGTAGGAACTGCAGATGCTGAAGAATGAGATAACAAAGTGTAGAGATGGATGAACACAGTCCTGCTTCTCTGCTGCTTGGCCTGCTGTGTTCATCCATCTCTACACCTTGTTATCTTGGGTTTAAATTGGCTGCCATTTTTCTTATGTTACAACAGTGACCAGACCTCATTGGCTATAAAACACATTGGGATGCTCTGCAATTGTGAAAGGTGCTATAGAATTGAATGTTCCTTCATTACCAATGAGTGAAATGAGGTATTTAAGTTTGGCACTGTGTGATGGGATCACTGTGCATACCAGTTGGTGATGTCTGGTCCTTCATTTACTGATTATTCTCTGTTGTGAGTCAGTAGTTTTATTCTACTATTTCTCTGCTGTGATCATCTTACTAAAACTTGATCCTGTTTGTATGGGATCCTGGATGCAGATCGGAAGCAGGATCCTTGGCTGCAGCCTGCTCCCACCATTAATTCATAAACACCTAAGGTTAGCTGGAATGTCCAAGCTGATCTTGGTGAATTTAGCACAGGCTAAGGCTACAAGGAGCCTTCACATCAATACACCTTAGCTGCTCACTGGACAGTTCCTGACTGATTTGTGAAGCTGAAAATTGGGAAGTGAGCATGACCTGCTGCGTCTCTAATCCTCCCCGTCTGCCAACTGCTCAGCCTAGCTTTGGAGCCAAAGTTTAAGGGAGCATGCTCCTCTCCAAACTAGGTTAGCCCTTTTAACTTTGTATGTTGCTCTCCAGCCTTTCTCTGCTTTATGGTTTATAGTGCACTCATTGAGGTGACTGTATCCTGCAAGAGCTGAGACAGATGTTGGAAATGAAGGAGTTTATGATGAAGGCCTACTGCATGTCGGCATTACTGGGCACAGTCTGGAGTTGCCTGCACTGGAATGCTGTCAACTATTTCCCCTCTGCTTCCCATAAACAACACATGACAGGCTTGTGAAGAAGGTTACAGATCACAGATTTTAAAACAAAGTAACAACAGTTGACACAAAATTGCCTGAATAATATCAGACAGAGTAATGGTCAATGGATATTATTCGAGCTGGTGGAGGGTTTGTTGTGAGGTTGCCTAGGGGTTGGTATTGTGCAGGAGATAATTTGCAGATGATGCAAAACTTGCAAGAATTGTGAACTATGAGGAGAATGTTGTAGAGCTCCAAAAAGAGATTGACAAGTTGGTGTAGGTGGCAGGTACAATTAAATACAGAAAAGCATCAGGTGATACACTTTGGTCAGAAGAACATTGAAAGACAATATAAAATATGGGAATAAAAACAAATTGCTGGAAAAGCTGAGCAGGTCTGGCAGCATCTGTGAAGAAAAATCAGAGTTAACATTTTGGGTCAGTTTTGAGAAAAGGTCACCAGACCTGAAATGTTAACTGATTTTTCTTCTTAGATGCTGCCAGACCTGCTGAGCTTTTCCAGCAACTTCTGTTTTTGTTTCTGATTTAAAGCATCTGCAGTTCTTTCAGTTTTTATAAAATATGGGGTGTAAGAGCAGAGGTATCTTGGTATATATGCAGGACTGGTTAAGAAAGCAATTAATGAAGCATACAGTATCCTTGGCTAATTAATAGAATATAAGGGCAAGGCGATGATGTTTAAAACACCTGTTAGGCCACACATGGAGTATTGTGTACAGTTGTGCATGCCATGTTATAGGAGAGATGTGAATGCATTGGAGGGCATAAGTGATTTACAGGAATGGTTCCCAGGATGAGAAACTTGAGTTATAAGGATAGATTGAAGACTGGATAGAAGAGATTTTTTTGAGGTGGGCACTATAAGCAGGCTAGATGTGGTGGATGGGGAAAATCTGTTCCTGCTTTAAGAACAAGAATGAGAGGGCATAGATTTAAAGTGATGTGAAAGAAATCATTTTCACATAGTATTTCACGCTCCAACTATTCACTGTCTGGAAAATATGCTAGAGGCCAATTCAACTGAGGTATTCAAGAGGCATTGGATGTTTATTTGGATAGAAATAATATGCAACAGTATGGGGAATTCAGTAATGAGAGTTGTCTGAACATCAGTGCAGACATGATTTGGCTGAACAGCATCCTTCTGCACTTTCAGAATTCTGTGATAAACTGAGTTCTGGGGCTAAACCTTTCCTACATTTCTTTTATTTCTTTTATCAGTTCTACAATGAGGGAGCAACGGAGGGCCACATTCAGCAAGAACTGGTCAGAAATGAGCAGTCTACAGGGCAGAGTTTTAGCCTTGGAAACTGAGAACAGGAGGCTGAACAGAGATCTTCAGTCACATGTTAAGGTGTGAACAGTCATGTGAATTTGTCTATGTAAAGACCTACACTTAGATTAACACAGGCACCTGCAGAAATGTCCACGTACACGTGAAATTCAAGTCTGAGGAATTCTCTCAATTGCTTGAAGCTGGTTTTCTGCTGGTAATGAAAGTGGCTGTGGACCATGCTGTACCCTACATGTACTCCTCTGCTCTGCCTATTCGGGTGACTCTGATCTGTTTTGGGATTTTTTTTTCTCGTTAAACTGCCCTTTTCCTTTTCTCTTTATTTCTTCTCACCAAGTCAGCTCCCATAAAGTCCATCACAACTTTCAAGAACAATATCTTTTTATTTCAGCAAAATGCACCACTTTAGTTCAAATTCAACCTCAGTACCTGTGGCTAGATCCTAATTGTTTCAATCCCTAGTGTCCACAGAACATAGAACAGTACAGCACAGTACAGGCCTTCGGCCCACAATGTTGTGCCAAACTTTTTTACCTGAAACTTAAGTTCTTTCTAACCTCCACCTCTACCTTTATACTATCATCCATATGCCTATCTAATAGTCGCTTAAATGCCCCTAATGAGGACGACTCCACTACTGTCTCCAGCAATGCATTCCACACCCCTACCACTCTCTCTGAGTAAAGAACCTACCTCCTTTCACTTCAAAACTACGTCCCCTTGTAAAAGCAACCTCCACCCTGGGAAAAAGTCTCTGGCTGTCCACTCTATCTATACTTCTGATCATTTTGTACACCTCAATCAAGTCATCTCTCATCCTTCGTCGTTCTAAAGAGAAAAGCCCTAGCTCTCTTAACCTTTCCTCGTAAGACCTTCCCTCCATTCCAGGCAACATCCTGGTAAATCCCCTCTGTACATTTTCCAACGCTTCCACATCTTTCCTGTAATGAACACAATAATCCAGATGTGGCTGAACCAGGCTTTTGTATAGCTGGAGCATAACTTCAACTCCTGAACTCAATCCCTCTATTAATGAAAGTTAACACATCATACGTGTTCTGAACACCTCTATCCACCTGGGTGGCAGCTCTCAGGGAACTGTGAACATGAACCCCAAGGTCCCTCTGCTCCTCCACACTGCCAAGAATCTTTGATAAACCTGTATTCTGCTTTCAAGTTTGTCCTTCCAAAATGAATCACCTCACACTTTTCAGGGTTAAACGCTATCTGCCACTTCTCAGCCCAGTTCTGCATCCTGTCAATGTCCCTTTGTAACCCAGAACAGCCCTCCGCACTGTCCACAACGTGACCCACCTTTGTATCATCTGCAAACTTACTAATCCACCCTTCCATTCCTTCATCCAAATCATTTACAAAAATCACAAATAGAAGAGGACTCGGAACAGATCCTTGTGGTACACCACTCGTAACTGAGCACCATGATGAATATTTTTCGTCCACTACCACCCTCTTTCTTCTAAGGGTCAGCCAATTCTGAATCCAATCTGCCACATTTCCCCTGTCCCATGCCTCCTTACCTTCTGCATAAGCCTACCATGGGGAACCTTATCAAACACCTTACTTAAATCCATGTATCCACTGCTCCACCTTCATCCACGTGTTTGGTCACCTCTTCAAAGAATTCAGTAAGATTTTTGAGGCATGATCTACCCCTTACTAATCCATGCTGACTATCACGAATCAAACTGTGCCTTTCCAAGTGATCATAAATCCTGTCTCTCAGAGCCCTTTCCAATAATTTACCCACCACTGACGTAAGACTAACTGGCCTGTAATTTCCACAGTTATCCCTGTTCCCTTTTTTGAAAAAGGGAATGACATATTTGCCTCTTTCCAATCTTCCCGCACTATACCCGTGGACAGTGAGGACAAAAAGATCATTGCCAAAGGCTCTGTGTTCTCGTCCCTTGCTTTCCAAAGAATCCTAGGATAAATCCCATCAGGCCTGGGGGACTTATCTGTCTTCAACTTCCTCAGAATTCCTAGCACATCTTCTTTACAAACATCAACCTCCTGTAGCCTACCAGCCTGTTTCACAACATACTCCTCTACGAGTAGGTTCCTCTCAGTTGTGAATACTGAAGAAAAGTATTCATTAAGGACCTCTCCTATCTCTTTCGGCTCTGTGCACAAATTCCCTTTACAATCCTTGATCTGTCCTACCCTTTCTCTGGTCATTCTCTTGTTCTGCACATATGTATAAAAAGTCTTGGCGTTTTCCTTGATCCTATCTGCCAAGGTTTTCTCATGCCCCCTTATAGCTCTCCTAAGCCCTTTCTTCAGCTCCTTCCTGGATAACGTGTATCCCTCTAGAGCCTTTCTCGTTCCTCTTTTTTTCTTAAACCTTACATAAGCTTCCTTTCTCTTAACCAGTCCTTCGACTGCATCTTGTCTGCCTGCTAGGGACAAACATATCGAGCATGTGCAGTGTGCATTCCTTAAACAATCTCCACATTTCTGTGCTGCTCTTCCCTGACCGCATCTGTTCCCTTTTTATGTTGCCCAGTCCTTGTCTAACTGAATTGTAATTACCCTTCCCTCAATTATAAACCTTACCCTACCATATGTACCTACCCTTATCCGTGAAAGTAACAGAGTTATGATCGCTACTGCCAAAATGCTCTCCTACCAACAGGGCTAACACTTGGCCCGGTTCGTTGCCAAGCACCAAATCCAAAGTGGCCTCTCCTCGTGTTGGTCTATCTACACACTGTGTTGGGAATCCTTCCTGAACGCACTGGACGAAATCTGCTCCATCTAAACTATTACAACTAAAATGTTTCCAATCAATATTTGGAAAGTTGAAGTCACCCATGACTACAACTCTGTGACTTCTGCACCTTTCCAGTATCTGCCTCCCAGTCCGCTTCTCTGCAACTATTAGGGGGTCTGAAAAAAAACCCCAACAAAGTGCTCCTTTCTTGTTCCTGACCTCAACCCAAATGGACTCTGTAGACATATCATTCTCGAACTGCCTTGCAGTGGCTGCTCTACTCTCCCTGACTAGCAATGCCACTCCCCTACCTCTTTTTCCACCCTCCCTATTTCTTTTAAAGCATCTAAATGCCCATGTTTTACTTCTCTCCTTTCTCAGCTGTACATACATACATTTCTTTTTTTCTGGAATTTTCTTTTATCAGTTACCCAGGAAAAGATGAGTTTAGTTTATTTCATTGAAGTTTCAATTGGAGCTCTTTCCCCTAATTTTGATCTTTTTTCTCTTGTTTTAAGTTTTGTACTTCAAGTAAATGCTATTATTTCTACAGGCAGTGGCCAGTTTTAAACCTGTGTTAAAATATTATTGTCAGGTTATAGCGGCTTTGAAGGGTGTTTTATATGTTTCCAGTTTAAAGTAATGGTTCTCTGGTACCTTGTTGCTGTGTCATTGCTTTGCAGTCTCATTGACCTCTGGCTACTATTGCAGAGCTTGCTGTACACAGTTGAGCAGTTTCATTATAACTGAATGAAATGATTCAAGCTCCTGGCAGTTCATGGGGATCAATTCTTGTAATGGGAGAGTAAATAATGAGGCTGACGGCTTGTTTTTATTCTACTTCACAGACTAACTCTGAGCTGAAGAATGCTATAAGTCTTCAGGATGAAACAATCCTTGAATTCAATAAGCAGATGGAGACTAATTTGAAGGAACACAGTGAGTTTTTGGTAAGGCTTTCTCTCTCGTATATGTAAAAATGCATTAAACACATTGCTTAGATCCAGCAGCCTGGGGGGATGAAAATTATTTATTTCCCAGCCGCTGACTCTACAGTCAGTGCAGAGGCCTTCTAGTTAAAAATTTACAGTTTTGTTCACTGCAGCCTTAAATTGATATTTAATGGGCAGTGGGGCAGTCACATTTGTGTTCTGAATTGTGTGATTAAATCAATGGTTAAGACCGTGCCAAGGAAGTTTCACTCTACATCTACCATGTTTCCCACCTATCCTTTTTTAAAACAAAATCTATTTGTTCCAGGGATGTGAACACCCTTAGCAAAGACACTGTTCGCTGCTCATCCCTGATTATCCATAACGAGGTGGTGAGGTGCTGCCTTGAATTGAAGTCACGTGATGTAAGCACACCCACAGTGTTGTTAGGTGGGAAATTTTAGGATTTTGACCCAGTGATACTGAAAGAATAGTGATAAAGTTCCAACAAGGATGGTGTGTGTTCTGGAGGTTTACTTGCAGTTGGGGGTGTTTTTCCTCTGGACTTACAAACTGTAGGCAGAGCTTGCAGGTTTGGAAAATGCTTTTGGAGATACATTGGTGAGTTTTTGCTTTGTTGATGGTACAGACTACTGTCACTTGCTAGTGGTGGAGAGAGTGGATATATAAAATAATGGGAATCTAGAACATTACCTTAAGCATTTTGGAGTGTCGTTGCTGCACTTGCCCAGACAAGTGGAGGGTATTCCTTTACACTCCTGACTTTTGCTTGTGGACAGCCATTGGGAAGGCAGGTGATTAAACACTGCAGCATTCCTAGTCTCTGACCTAAGCTTGTAGGCACAATATTTATATGGCTGGTCCCATTATGTTTCTGGTCAGTCATAACCCTCTCCCCTGGATGTTGTTTGTGGGGGATTCATCAACAAAAATGCCATTGAGCGTCCGAGAGATGGTTTTACTCTCTTGTATTGGACATGGTCACTACCTGGCATTGAATGGCACAAATTGCTTGCCATTTTATTAGCCCATGCCTGAATGCTGTCCAGGTCTTGCTGCATGTTGACATGAACTGCCTCCATAACTGAGGAGTTGCAACACCGCAATCATCAGGGAACATCTCCATTTCTGACCTGATGAAATGATGATTACCCCAGGGGTATTTCCCTGCAGAGATGTCCTGGGTCTGAGCTGACTGACTTCCAACTCCACAACCATCTTCCTTTGTGCCAGGTACGACTCCAACCAGTGGCAAGTTTCTGATTATTCCCATTTCGTCTTGGGTGTTTTTGTTGTGGCAGTGTAGAATAACCTTTACTCTATTCTAACTTGCACTTGTACCTGCTGTAGGCATGTTTTGATGTGACATCGTATAAGAGACAAGGACCTATGCCCAAACAGAGGTCTTAAAGATAGTCTGGTCCGATTGGTTTTAAAACCCTCCAGGAATAGTATTGGCTGCAAACGAGTTGAGACCTTGATAAGAACTGTTTGATCCCAAAATTGTGGTGTAAATGAACTGGAGAAAGTTGGTGTATTTCAGGCCATGAAGGAAGAAGTTACCAGTTTAAAACGGCAACTCCAGCGTTCTGAGTGTGAGGCTGAAGCCTGCCGTGAGGAGTTGACCAAATTACAAACCTCAGGAGGAGTACTCGACACAAACTGGCTTGAAGAGAAAGTAGAACTTCACTACCAAGTAAGAAGTACATTGTGTTATGAAGGAGATGCTGATGATCCTTTTTCTAAACACTGGCTGGGTGCAGCTCAGTAAGAAAGGAATTTAATATATTAATAAGAATCTTGGGGTGTGGGAGTCCCTGGTGAGGTCTTACTCCTCATTCCTTACTCAAACACAGTGTGGAGTTATAAGTAAGAATGATAAATGTCTTTCCCTTAAAGATATCAGGAAGCCAAATGAACTGATTTTCCAAATTATCAAACACCCAAGGTGGGACTTTAGACTCATGTTCTGTGTCTTATTAATCCAGTAATGTAATTACTTAATCTCTACAGTCATTGTCATTGTTGTTGTTTTGGGGAATCTGAAGAAGCTGCTGACTCTTTTCTAGCTTAGCCCTGCAATGTTGTACGAACCAAACCTACTTACCAAACATGGTAATGAAATGTCTGTGGAACAACAAACCAGCTCGGCGAGCCAACCAACCTCAACACCAACAACCCGAGCTACAGATCTACTCCAAAACCTTACAAACCAGCTTACTCTTGAATCCTGTCTGCTTGTGGTTACTGGAAAATGAAATGTGGCAAACATATTTGCCCTGTGATAGGATTGCAACACTATGTTGGGAGTGGTGGATCTATTAAGTCTCAAGACAGGAGCACTCATGGCGGCAGTAAATAGCATGAGCACGCAGAAGGATTCAATTTGAGTCTGTGGAGATTTTGTTCTGTTCTCACCCCTGTTTGCTCAGTGCCGTTACCTTGATTTCCTATTGTATGAATGAATTGCAGCCCTATGTTGCCCAAATGAGCTTAATTATATGAGCCTGTGCCCTACGCCCATTGAAAATTAACCTTGTGAATTTCAGGGGGAAGGCCGGGTTAGGAGACTAACAGCCACGAAGTTCACAAGCAGAACATAGAAACCCCACAATAAAAACAAAGTCGCTGGAAAAGCTCAGCAGGTCTGCCAGCACCTGTGAGGGAGAAAACAGTTAACGTTTTGGGTCCAGTGACCCTTGCTCAGAACTCGTGGCTGGGAAAATGTCAGTTTATATGGAGAAAATAGGGAGGGAGGTGGGGTAGGGAGTAAACAATAGGATAGACTGTCTGTCCAACTAAGGAGGGTGAACAGTTGTTATTGGGGACTGTTAGTGACTAACAACAGCGGGTGTAATGGCAGGCTCTGTGGCGACAAAGCCTGGTGCGTGGGGTGGGGGCTGGGACGTGGGAGAGTTTAGGCCCTAAAATTATTTAACTGTATATTGAGTCCGGAGGGCTGTAGGGTCCCCAAGCAAAGAATGAGGTGTTGTTCCTCCAGCTTGCATTGGACTTTGCTGTAGCAAGCCAGAGACAGAGATGTTGACCAGGGAGCAGGGTGGTGCATTGAAGGGGCAGGCAACGGGTAGTTCAGGGTCTATTTTGCGAGTAGAACACAAACAAAGCGGTCACCAAGTCTACGCTTTGTTTCCCCAGTGTAGAGGAGACCACGTTGTGAGCAGCGAATGCAGTAGACTAGATTCTGGGAAGTGCAGGTGAAGTGTTGCTTCACCTGGAAGGTATGTTTGGACCCTTGGATACTGGGGAGGGAGGAGGTAAATGGGCAGGTGTTGCACCTTCGCCAGTTACAAGAGAAGGTGCTGTGGGAGGTGTTGGGGGTGAAGGAGGTATGGACCAGGGTGTCCTGGAGGGAACAGTCCCTGCGGAAGGCCAACAGGGAGGGTAAGGGAATATGTATCTGGAGGTGGCGGAAATGGCATCTGATGATCTCCTGGATATGGATGCTGGTGGGATCGTTGGTAAGGATAAGGGGAACCCTATCGCTGTTGTGGGATGGAATAGAAGCACTGCTCCCAGAACAGAAATAAACAACACTATCTCTGCTGATCCCTGCCAGTGAAGTGAGTGATCTTAATGTTGCAGTTTATTTTATACTCTTAAGGTGAGAAAGCTACGAGAGGCTTACGTACAGAAGGATAATGATATGCAGGAACTGAAAGTGAAAATGTATAATCACGTGAGTTTCACCTTGTGATATTATGTGACTTACCAGTACAGCCTATATCTGTCTCCTTTCTGGTTCTGGTGCTCCCTGTCTCAGCTCTCTTATCTGTACCATTACAGTCAGTGCTTATGGTTTTTTTCTGCTAATTCTTCTCAAATTTCAAATTTTTTAATCTACCCTATTAAAACCTCTGAATAAAAACCAAAAGAACTGCGGATGCTGTAACTCAAGAACAAAAACAGAAGTTGCTAGAAAAGCTCAGCAGGTCTGGCAGCATCTGTGGAGGAGAAAACAGAGTTAACGCTTCAGGTCTGGTGACCCTTCCGAGATCTAACCTGGAATCGGGCTGGTTTCATTCCGAAAGCAGGAATCTATAAAATGCTACACTGACTGACTGTGACTACCAAGTGCTTTTTTATGAAACAAATGGAACGTATCTGCAAACAGACAAACATCTTGGATGAAATGATTCGCCCCATAGATGTGCGTGTGATGTCAATGCAGGACAGTAAGAAAGTTTTACAGATACAGAGGTGTTGGTAGGGGCACCTGAACCCAAGATCAAAGTTGAGGCCATTTTCATGGATACAAAACTTGTCTATTAGTCTCTGCTCGGCAATTCTGCATTGTTGTGCATCCCAAAGTCCGCCTTGGAGGATATTTACCTGAGGATTGGAGGCTGAATGCCCTTGACTGAGCAGAGACTGACAGCCAAGTTCTGTATCCATGAAAATGGCCTCCAACTGTGATCTTGCATTCGTGTTGCACTACATGTGACCCCACCACACTTCTGTATCTCAAAAATCATCTTTACTGCCCTGTTTTGACAGCATCACCTCTCCCTCTCTCTCTCTCTCTCTCTCTCTCTCTCTCTCACATGCGCCACACATGCTGTTTTGTATGCTGCACACGTACTCTCTTGCTCTCACACACATCTATGGGGTGAATCATTTCAGCCAAGATTATTGTCTGTTTGCAGATACGTTACATTACATTTGTTTAATTAAAAATACACACACTTGGTAGTCACAGTCAGTCAGTGTGGCATTTTATAGATTCCTGCTTTTGGAATGAAACCAGCCTGATTCCAGGTTAGATCTCGGAATCAGATTCTGAACGAGGCCTCACACCTACAATTCAGAGATGTCACCTTTTCTATCTCCACCTGATTGAGGTTTGCAAAGTTAGGCAGACACTGATAATTAAGGGTTTTATCTTGGGGCAGTGACTTAAAACAGAATCTGGAATTTGCATTGTAATCAATCAAAACTTGCATCTCCTTTCTAACAGAGTTCTTCATCAACCATTTTATATTTGTTCAGTCCACTCACACCAGTTGAATGATCCTTTTGACCTGTTTGCCTATAAACTCCATGTCTGTGTGCCCCCTTTCACTGTACCTGACGAAGGAGCGATGCTCCAAAAGCTTGTAATTCCAAATACATCTGTGGATTGTAACTTGATGCTGTGTGATTTTTGACTTTGTCCATTTCAGTCCTACACCGGCTTCTCTACACCTGGGTAGGGTAGTTTTAGTTGTTAAAATTTGGGTGGGGGCAAGGGGAGTAAGAAAAACTGCAGAAAAGAGGGGGAAAAGGAAAGAACTGGCAAGCAGAGAAGCCCTGGCTGGACATTGACAAAAGTTAAAGGTGCAGAATGAATACAAATTGTCACATTTTGGTCCTCAGCCCAACTTGACCCTCTGGAAAAATTTAAGATTCATGATTAGGGTGATGATTGAACTTGGTGATCCCATCGTTAAGCATATAAACATAAAAAGTAGGTGCAGGAGTAGGCTATTTGGCCCTTCGAGCCTGCACCACCATTCAAATAAGATCATGGCTGATCTTGCAATCTCAGTATCCCATTCCCACCCTCTCCCCATACCTCTTGCTCCCTTTAGCCACAAGGGCAAGGTCCAGCTCCCTCTTGAATATATCTAATGAACTGGCCCCAACAGCTTCCTGTGGGAGAGAATTCCATGGGTTCACAGCCCTCTGAAGAAATTCTTCCTGGTCTCGGTCCCAAATGGCTTATCCCTTATTCTTACACTGTAACCCCTGCTCTGGACCTCCCCAACATGACGAACATTTTTCCTGCATCTCGACTGTCCAGTCCCATTAGGATTTTATGTTTGTATGAGATCCCACCGCCGCCATTCTTCTAAATTCCTGCGAATCCTGTCAATTGAGTCTTTCCTCACATGTGAGTCCTGCCATCCCAGGAATCAGTCTGGTGAACCTTCACTGGGTTCCCTCAATAGCAAGAATGTCCTTCCTCAGACCGGAAGACCAAACGTGTACACAATACGCAAGGTGTGACCTCACCGAGGGCCCATATAACTGAAGTAAATATCCTTATTCCGATACTCAAATCCCCTCGCTATGGCATGCTGGCCTTTGTTAACTTGCCTCACTGCCTGCTGCACCTGCATTGCTAACCTTCCAGAAGTGTTCCACCAAGACACCTAGGTCTTGATGTGCCTCACTTTTTTCTAAACTGCCACCGTTCAGAAAATAATCTGCATCCCTGTTTTTGTGACCAAAATGGACAACCTCACGTTTATCCAGATTATACTGTATTTGCCAAACATTTGTCCACTCAGGCAGTCTGTCCAATCTACCCTGCAGCCTCTTAGCATCCTTCTCACAGCACACACTGCCACCCAACTTAGGGTCATCTGCAAATTTGGAGATTGTGCGTTCAATTCCTTCATTCAGATTGTTAATGTATATTGTGAACAGCGGAGGTCCCAGCACTGAATGCTGCGGTACCCTCCACTTGTCACTGCCTGTTGCTCTTAAAAACGACCTGTTTATTCCAACTATTTCCGGATTTGTTGAGCAATGTTATTCACTGTATCAAAGATGGCCATTAGTTCAGAGCACTGCACTTCACTTTCTCAATTATTAAAGGATCTATGAGAGGTTCAGTAGAAGATAAATGGAAATGTGTCATCAATAACACTTCCTTTTTTGCCACTTCTAGAAAGCGATTCTTGAAGAAAATTATCAGAAAGCAGAGGCAGAGGTGGCTAAACTCGACGACCTGATTGAGCACATCAGAATAGTAAGTCACTGAGAAATGGTGGGTAACGGCTACAATTTGGTTTTGAGGCAGGTAGGGTACATGAAGTGGTCCAAAGGATTACAGAAACTGTCAGTTTATCACTTCCCGAAAGGATTCAAATGATATCTCTCTTCATATCTCTGGTAGCTTTTGCTGTTGCATCCTGTCTTTTGATGATGTTCATTTACTTTTTAAAATCTCAGACTAGCTATTCTAATTATGATAACTATGTTTTGGGAGTTAGAAAATGTGCACATGGAAATTGATATCTGAGATTAAGGTTGAGAGGGAAATGAATATCAAGTGTGTTCTCAGTCATGTTAGCAGTGGGATTCAGGAAGCTGAGTGGTCAACAGGCCTGGAAATGGCCTGGAGACAAAATAGCCCAGGAGGTCAAAGGACTTCAAGATTTACACTGAGCTTTTCATGCAGTTTCTACAATGGTTCAAGAAGGCAGCTCACCATCTGCTTGGGGGCATTTGGGGAAAAGCAATAAATGCTAGTTTCACCAGCACTGTCCACTTCCCCTGAA
Source organism: Stegostoma tigrinum (assembly GCF_030684315.1). NCBI lineage: Eukaryota > Metazoa > Chordata > Chondrichthyes > Orectolobiformes > Stegostomatidae > Stegostoma > Stegostoma tigrinum. The sequence continues at coordinate 47,166,404 of NC_081380.1, forward strand.
AAAATATTTTTTAAATTGCCATTGGGATAGTCCTAAGTGCTTCGCAGCTGGTGAGATTACTTTTGTCACTGTCAGTATTACAGGCCAGAGCATCAGCCATCCTTGCACAACAAGATCTTGTGAACAACAATGAGCTTAATCAGCGATATGGTGGCTCACTGGTTAGCACTGCTGCCTCACAGCGCTAGGGACCCAGGTTTGATTCTACCTTGAGGTAACTGACTGTGTGGAGTTTGCAAATTCTCCCTGCATATGTCTGGTTTTCTGCTGGGTGCACTGGTTTCCTCCCACAGTTGAAAGATGTGCAGGTTAGGTGGATTGGCCATGCTAAATTGTCCATAGTGTTCAGGGACGTGTAGTTTAGGTGTATTAGTATACAAATGCAGGGTTACAGGGAAGGTATGGGATGAGTCTGGGTGGGATGCTCTTCAGAGGGTCAGTGTGGACTCGTTGGGTCGAATGGCCTGTTTCTGCACTTAGGGATTCTATGATTCTTCTCTGATTAGCTAATTTGATTTTTAGTTGAGTCAACTGATAGTGGGGAATCTGGAACCTTTTGACTATTTTTTTTTCTACAGAGAACTTGGGGGTGAAAAATAGGTTATTGTAACCACTGCTTTTGTATAGATTAGAGAACGTGCTTCTGAAATATTACGTCGATCGGATGCTACTAAACTAGTTTTGGAGTTCATTCCTTAAAAGCTATGAATAAGAAATAATTTGCTACCTATATTTGAAAAATACCTGCTGCCTATTCTGTTAAATAAATCCCTGGACCCCTTTTCTGTCTGAATAGTGTGGCCAAGCTGGCTGAAGGCACTAAGTCCTTTGAGGCTGGGGTTTTGCTGCCACTGCTGATGCTGATGGTCTTCTTGCCAAATATCTTTGTTTCTAGATGTTAGGAGTCTGTTTTCCATTGGCTGCAGAGTATCCAAGTAGGACTCAGCCATTGGTACTGAAAAGGCAATTGAGCATTGCTGAAAAAAGATGCCTTTTGTTGAAGTTTTTTATCTTGCACTCATCAGGACAACTTGCAAGAATTTTAAATTTTCTTACAACCTTTTGTCAAGGCGTTATGAGAAATTAACGAGTGTATGACTCATCTACTTTGATGTGAACCAGGTACACCGTTGTAAGCGTTCCTTCTGTTTCCAAGGGTCATTTGTCCACTGTGTAAACTTGATGCTGAAATAGAGTGCATTAAAGCCATCCTCCAAGATAACAATTGCTCTTTGTCAGATCATTTCTTGCTGTATCTTGTGCACAATCGTGAAAGGCCCTAAGACACTGTTGGTCCTGAAAAGTGCCCTATCTACCTACCGGAGATGTAAGGTATTTGAAAAATTTGAGCAAGGTTTGAAGCTAGATTTACCTGTTGCTAATATGCAGTAGAAACATAAATGACTTCTGCCTCTAACCTATGGCACCATCAAGCTAAAAAGACATTTTTGCCATTTGCACAAATGAGAAATGTGGGAAATGAATCTACATACCAGTGTGATGCCAGGCATCATATGTCCATCATGTGCCCCAAATTTGATGGACTGTGTCAAACAGCATATTCTTTTGGCTGTTTGCAACAAGCAAGGAACTAACTGTACTCATGAATCATGAAATCCTTACAGTGTGGAAGCAGGCCATTTGGCCCATCCACTCCGCATCCCACCCAGACCCCTACTCTATCCGTGTAGCCCTGAATTTTTCCCATGGCTTATTCATCTAGCCCTCACATCCCTGGACACTATGGGTAATTTGCTGTGGCTACTCCACCTAACCGGCACATCTTTGGACTGTGGGAGGAAACTGGAGGAAACCCGTGCAGACACGGGGAGAATGTGCAAATTTGCACACAGACAGTTGTCCGAGGGTGGAATTGAACCTGGGTCCCTGGCGCTGTGAGGCACCAGTGCTAACCACTGAGCCATCGTGCCAGCCAACCAGTCCACCCTTGCAAAAACAGTGTCCAACGTAATAATTCTGCATTTGGACAATATTTACCGGATAATCCTGACTGCAAAGAATTTTGCAGTCAGCTAATTTAGTATCACCAGTCGGATTTGCAGTGGTGTGCTTGAGTGTACTGGAAGCTACTTATGAATACATATTGTTGTTCTTTGTAGACAAAACATGTACAACACTGCCTGTTTCAACTCAGCAAGTAGGTGACAGCCATTTGGTGGCTCATTTCTCAGCATTCCTGACCAATCTGATTCAACCCAACTTGGTTAAATTTAAAGCCAAGTTAACCATCCTTATTGGTACAGTGTCCATGCCATTGCCTCTATGAGGAGTCCACTTGCCAATCAATCTGCGTTCGCCTTGCAGTAAAAATGTTGCTTTTACCGTCAAATTGATATTCTTGCAGATTAGTGCAAGACAAAAAGGTTTGATATTCTTTGGAGGGTCAATGCAGACTTTGGGCCAAATACCACCAGGCCATTGCCTCCCCTGCTTTTTCCACATAGAATTTTGTGTGTGTATGGAATGGAAGTGGTTGAAGAAGGTCCAATTACAACGTTTAAAAGACAATTGGATCGGTACATGGATAAGAAAGGACCAATCACAGGCAAATGGAGCTAATTTAGTTGGGATACCTGGTCAGCATGGATGGCAGTTGGATCAAAGGACCTATTTCTGAGCTGTATGACACTATGATTGTATGACTTGCTGTGATTAGTGGGTGGATCACAGCCACGTTTAAATATTGACCTTAATTTTAAAGAAACCATGAGTTGCTTTCTCCCTTGGTTTAATAATGTTGTTTAATCCGGAAAATGTCCAAACAGTTCATTATCTTTGTTTCTCATAGTGCATAAAAACAGATAGAATGTGGAGGTGTCAATGTTGGACTGGGTTGACAAGGTCAAAAATCACATCACATCACATCAGGTATGGTCCAACCGGTTTATTCGAAAACACAAGCTTTCAGAGCATTGTTCCTTCCTCAGGTGTAGTGCAAGAGGAAGTAACAAGACACTCCACTCACTCTCTCACGCACTCACTCACTCGCGCACACATCTATGGGATGAATTTGCATTTGAGGATACATTCTATTTTGTTCAAAAGCACACAATTTGTGGATCCACTCAACAGGGCATTCTATAAATACCTATTTTGGAAATAAAATCGGTCCGACTCCTGGTTAAAACACATACAGGTTCTAAACAAGGCCTCACATCTAAAAATGTCTGACCTGAGATGTCACTACTTATATAGACTGTTAAAACTTTGTTATCTCAGGGCAGTGACTTGAAATAAATTCGGGGATTTACATTTTAATCAATGGAAACTTGCATCTACTTTCTAACTGATTAAAGATTTAAGAGGAGGGAGTCAGCCAGCCATTTTAGGTTTATTCAATACGTTTGCATCAGTTGTATGATCCTCTGGTCTTTTACTTATAAATTCTGTGTCTTGATACCTCTCTCACTACACCAATGAAGGAGCAATGTTTCGAAAGCTTGTGTTTTCAAACGAGCCTGTTCGGCTGTAACCTGGTGTCGTGTGATTTTTTTTTTTTAAAACCTTAAAAGTAGATATGTAGTCTCAACGTTGAAATTATCTCCCTCAAAAGCTGTGGATGCTCAGACATTGAATATAATCCAGACTGGAAATGATAGATGTTTGGACACTCCAATCAAGGAATATGGGAATAGGACTAGGAAATAGGATTGTTGGAGAAAATTGTTCATGAACTATGTAAGTTATATGTTCCTGCTCCTTTTTCTTGCATAACACAGTTGAGATTAAATACCTAGCTGTTCAGAATGGGACTTGCACCAATGATCTCCTGACTCGGGGGGGATAAAAGAGAAATCTGGATGTTACTGCAACCAGGTCAGGATCTGCGCTGATTTTAGGAGCTTCTCGGGGCCAGGATGACAACTAAAAGACAATCCTGTTGAAGTTTGTTTTAATTATGTAAAATGTATGTGACATTATCAAACATAACGGGTCATGAGTGTTAATGGGGAATTGGGAGTTCCCAGGATAGTGATTGAATTACCTACTTTACAGAGAAAAGGACTGAAATTAGAATTCAATTAACGTGGTAACTTCTTCTAAGTGTCTGAGATTCCCATCTTAATAGAGACAAAAGTTGATCGACTTCCCCCAGGAAAACTAAAGGATAATGAAAGATCTTTTGCCATCGTTGTGCCTGAAATCCAAACCCTTTGTTTATTTTTGGATATTGCTGCACCTGGCTTGTATCTCTCCTGTTTTATTTTTATTTTGCTTTTGCTTTGCACAGATTTTACTTGGCTTTTTGTATTTCAGGTTCTTCTGTCAGTGCCCAATGTTGTTGCAAGCTCAGTAGAGCTGAGGAGTCTCCTGGTTGATCTTGGAGAAGATGTTGAAGAATAGAAGTGGTGTCTCAGCTGTTTCACCCACTGGTCATTTTGAGGGGAAAGGAATGAGTTGCAGCTAGGAGTGATGTACAGGGTAAAGTCTTCAGCCTATGCATATGATTGTTTCAGTGACAATTAATAGCCTGAAATTTAAACAATGGCCTTTCACTACAGCTTTCAGATTTTTTTAAACAAAGGCAGTGACGGCCTTCTGATGGGTACTGCTAAGTCAAGGTCAGATCTTGATGCTGAAGTGTCTGAATATTTGTATGTATTGAAAATAGAGATGAAGCTTTTTGTCTTGAACCCATCAGGATGAATGAAACAATACCAAATTTTTAATCATCATGGTTTATACCAAGGAGAAGGAGGTTGCTGATTGGTTGAGACCATAGCTACAGAAACTAAAATTCCCATACTTCCAAGAATTCAAAAAGGGAGCTTCCCTTAAAAAAAATTAATAATCAACCGAACTCCTACTGTGCTTCATTTATCCTTGCTAGAAGTGCCATATATTCATTTGTTGGGACCAGTCCTCAGTATACAAATGTAATAACTTCAAGCCTGTTGCCATCTTTGAAACATCTGAAACTATGGGGAGCCCAGTTGCTTTGGCCAAGAATCCAAGTTGACTGGCCAATCCATCAACCCAAGCCTTTTCTCCTGTGGTATAAATTGGTACTGTTTAAAGCTGGCATTCTGTGTTTGTCTTGATGAGCACAAGAGACACACTATTTGGCAACATGTCTCTGTTCAGCAAGATTAAAGTTCTGTATTTTAAAAGCATAGGTGTTCATTGTGTAACTCTGATTCAATTCATGCTTTGAAGCACCAAAACCTGGGCAGACTGTAAATGGTAAGCATAGTATTATTTATAAATAAAAGGTGATACTTTTGGTTGATGTGATTTTGTCTAATTACTGTTTATACTTCATGTTGTTCTGCAACAATTCATCTTCTAATGTGCTCCTGAGATGCTGCTTGGCCTGCTGTGTTCATCCAGCTCCACACTTTGTTATCTCTCATCTTCTAACGCCACTGGTTCATATTAGATCTACTTTTCACTGTTTCTCACTACCCTGTAATCCCTTTTGGTGACTAAGTCCCATGTTCCTTTCTGTCTCTTGAAGAGCATTTTCAGCATCAAACAAAACTGCACAAAGAAATCCAAAAGATTGTATGACCAGTTCCTTCAGTGATCAGTAACTACTGTGGCTCATGTTGGCCCAAATGCCTTTAATTGAAGGATTTCTCTCTTTCTTGAAACTTTTGTTCAGTGTTGCATTTAGGATCTAACTTGTAAATTGACTATAATGTGAACCTTTTCAGGTTGGTCAGTGGGTAAACAAACTGCTTGTTCACACTCGTTACAGATAGGGGACTCGTAACTAGTAATTATTGTCAGTAGGAGCCATTCAGTTCCATTGAATTATCATCAGTGTAAGTATAGGAGGTTTTTGTTAATATGGAGAATAATGGGAATTCGGTACAGCCGTCGGAAGAAACTAGAACAGATGTCAACAAACAACAATTGAAATTCATCTTTTAACTGGGTTCTAAAAGAGAGAACACAGTTAAAATCACACAAAGGCAGTTAAGATCTGTTACTTGCAATTTCTGCATCATGTAGAAACTCTGGACACTACTTGTGGGCTTACATATAGGGAGTGGCTCTAACAATTTGAGCTGGAGATTAGCCCCTCAAATTTGAAACTCTTTTGGAATCACTGTGAAGTGGGAATTCCCGGAATTATACATTTCAGTAGGTTTGCACCAGTGGAGTCTTTTGGTACAGCAGGAAGTAGAGGAGTCTTCAGAATGTGTGCCACTTTCAATCTGGTGTCCTGCGCTAGAAAGTGATCGCACCTTTAAAACAGCCCTGTCCAGACCTAGCACTGACCAGCAAAGTGGAGCAGCAAAGATTGGAAATTCAGTAATTACAGAACATTCCATAATTAGTGGGACAAATCAGTGCTTCTGTAAACATCATAATGAGTTTGCTTCATACAGAGTTGCTTCGCTACTGCCTGAACTGTGCAGAATTTTCTGAAGGGGGAAAGAAGTGATACAGAAACTTTGGCATGTTTGTGATGCTGATGACTGTACTTGTCATTTATGCAGCATTGGGACATACTGTGGTTGTGAATAAAATGCTTCCAGCTATTCTGGATGCATTTAACATCTGAAAACTAACAATTGCAGCCTAGCTTATGAATTATGCCAGGTGCTGTATCTTGTGGTACTTGGGGGGGGTTATTGTAATCAGAGTTAAATTTCATGGCTTATGAAGCAAGGTGTTAATTTCTGGAAATTGCTTTAAATTGATTCTTTTTAATCCCTTTGAAATGGTTCTATTAAGAGCTCCCTATTCTCAGAACAGTGTCATCCATATCACCATCACATATCCACATAAATCAACATTTCAAATAAGTTGTGGCAACCACCAAAGGAACTTTGACTTAATTGGTTTCTGAACAGAGGCATTTTCTAATTTGTCAGACACATTGCCACCTGAGCCCTCTATTTTAAAATTTGCTGAAGAAGGACATGACCTATTTAACTAAAACTACTTTAAAATCTATCAATCAAAACATAAATGTCCCTAATATCACATTTCTTATCTTTGATAGACAGTTTCCCTTCCTCCTGTGATCTACCAATTTATGTAAATCCTGTTGGCTTTGTCAATTAACTGTACATTGATCTAATTTGCTGCCTTGCTTGGTCACATCATGGGCAGCCTCTGTTTCAATTTTAAGGAAACCTGCATTGAAAATTGAGATGTGATTTTTGAAGTGTTGGATTCTGTTGTAATACAGTGAAACTCAAGTGTTAGAATAAGGGCGGGATTGTCCCGCAAACAGCAATATTGTTTGACGGATCAGTATATTTTAAGGCACCTGAGACATCAGGCAGGACCTTAATTCAATGACTCAACTTAAGAAGTATTAGCGCTGATCACCTCTTTTAGTGTAACATTCCTTCAGTTTCACATTAAAATGTCAGCCTGGATCATATCTTAAGTGGGACTTGGGCCCTGAACTTTCTAACTCAAGTGAAAATGATACTCGCTAAAACATAGTGGACATATGCTGTTTAATTTAAATCACTAAAACTCGGGTTGTGCAGAAATGTCATAGTGTAAGTCATCATCCACCACCATTACTAGCAATCGTTTCTAGCCTTTAGTTTCTTGCATGATTCTTGAGTGATTCCCTTCTCTAGATTCACTCTTCCTTCATTCCCACACAACCTTTATCTTGTTCACTGTCTATGTACGTAGGGTCGGCCGTTTAAGAATGAGATGAGGAAAAATTTCTTCACCTAGAGAGTAGTGAGTGTCTGGCATTCTCTCCCCTGGAAAGTAGCTGAGGCCAAAGTATTTAATGTTCGTAAAGAGTTAGAAATAATTCTTTGAACTAAAGACATGAAAGGGTATGGGAATAATAGCATCCAATCGGCACACTCCTATTTTATTTCAGTGGTGTCTGACCCCCAAGAAGCTCCTAAATGTATTGCTAAAGAACCATGTCACAATCACTTGTACACTCTCTTGTTGCATTATGAATATTTAGCTCAGACCTTGGGGGATTTGGCACTGCAGTGGATAGGATGGAGAATATGGGCCATTTATAAATCAAGGTGGACTTCTGGAAATGATGTACTTTTAGGTAACTGCAGAAAACATCTAAACAAAATGTCTTTCTAATCAGAGAGGTTACCACACACACACACACACACACACACACACACACACACACGAATAGGTGCAACTTGAACTTTGGCCTCTGGTAGGGACACTATAACTGCACTGCATTTAATAATGTTCCCTTTACTATCCAATTGCATTCACTATTTTTACTATCAAATATATATTGACTCCTTAAAGGTCAACAAATGGGATTCATACATCAACTTTATGAAGTCTCTTAAGGTATGCATCTCCCTGAATCAACATCCCTCTAGCTAATTTTGTTTAATCTACAGTTCAATTTCATTGAATAATTTCAATAATGATTCAATAGAGTTTGGGAGCTGCCAAAGTGCACTGAACTGGAAGTAATAGAATAAGCTAGACAAAATACAAGAGTGAAAAGAACAATGTCCGATTAAGCATAAAGTATTGCACGTGAGAAGAAAGTTAGGACATCACAGAGAATTCATGAGTAGTGCAAAAATCACAAAGCACAGGAATGATTCAGACTGAGGAGTCTCAGTGTCAACAGTGTGTCCAATCAATACACAACAAGAATGAACAAAGTCAGCAAGATATATGCTAGATTTGAGGTGCATATCATGTTGTCACTCACTGCGCAGGAGGCCATTCAGCTTATTGGGGCCATCTCAGCTCTCGTACAGTAATTTAGTCAGTCCCATTCCCAATGCTCCCTTTAAGTGCAGCCAGTTCAAGGTTCCATGCGTGGTGTCAGAATGCTAATCGTAGCTTTGACCTTGGAGGCCCATGCCGCTGCAAAGAAAATTAGAGGGAATGCTGCCTATTCATCTTTTTCTTCCACAAGTCCTGCCTTGCGTGTTGGCCGCTATATTGCACAATATTCCAGTTGTTGCCTGACAGAGTTTTACCAAGGATCACTTAGCTTCCCTACTTATTATACTCGCATGTCTTTATTGCTGAAGCCCAAGATTCGATATGCTTTGCTAATTACTTTCAATATTTCCTGCCAATTTTTAATTATACAGCCCTAGATTCCTCTGTTTCTGTACACACTTTGGGTCAGTGCAATGAAGACTATTGTTAAATTATATCAACTCACACCTTTTAATTCATCTGCTATTTCTTTGCCCATTCTGTTAGCCTATCTAAATTTTGTTGAGCTTTTGTGCTCCTGAGATGCTGCTTGGCCTGCTGTGTTCATCCAGCCTCACATTTTATTATCTTGGAATCTCCAGCATCTGCAGTTCCCATTATCTCTAAATTTTGTTGCAGTCAATTTTATCATCTTCACTCTGGCACACTTCCAAATTTGATGTAATTGTAAATTTTGAAATTTTACTCGGTGTTCCAATATATCAAAAAAAAACAATGGTTCTCTAGTGACCCTTGGAGAACACCATTGTCTATCCTGCCCCAGGCTGTAAAACAACCATTTGCTGTGTGAGTGATAATGGGAACTGCAGATGCTGGAGAATCCAAGATAATGAAATGTGAGGCTGGATGAACACAGCAGGCCCAGCAGCATCTCAGGAGCACAAAAGCTGACGTTTCGGGCCTAGACCCTTCCCCCACTGCATCCCAAAACCAGCCCATCCTGTCTCTGCCTCCCTAACCTGTTCTTCCTCTCACCCATTCCTTCCTCCCACCCCAAGCCGCACCTCCATCTCCTATCTACTAACCTCATCCCACCTCCTTGACCTGTCCGTCTTCCCCGGACTGACCTATCCCCTCCCTACCTCCCCACCTATACTCTCCTCTCCACCTATCTTCTTTTCTCTCCATCTTCGGTCCGCCTCCCCCCCTCTCCCTATTTATTCCAGAACCCTCACCCCATCCCCCTCTCTGATGAAGGGTCTAGGCCCGAAACGTCAGCTTTTGTGCTCCTGAGATGCTGCTGTGTTCATCCAGCCTCACATTTCATTAACCATTTGCTGTTCTGGCCTTAAACCAAATATTTATGCAAGCTGCTGCTGAATCTCCGTGAGAATAAAAGTTTGTTCCCTAGGTTTTTATGCGGCTCCTTGTGAAACTATTTCTGAAAATGCACGTATACAAGTTGTTCCCTATATCATTTTTGCTTCATCGAAAATCTAATTTCTGAAGTACTTACAATGCGGATAAGACAAAGAACTGTGGATGCTGAAGATCTGAAACAAACAAAACCAGGTAATGCTTTGAGTCACGTGACACTTCTGGCAGTGCTCAATCTGCTGAATTTCTCCTGCACATTGTTTTTTGTGTGTACAGTTTGAAGTTGTCTTTATCTCTGTGTGTTGGACAGGGAGTGGACGCTAGGGCGTTGAATGGTTTGAGGCAACTTAATGGTGATCTGCGCAGATTTGTTGGCTACTTTGGTTTCTAAAATTCTTTCCAGGAAAAGTAGGGAAAAGAACAACAAGATAATACTTAGTAATCTTCCTGAACTGCCTGAGAACTGAGTGGCTTGCTCGGCCATTTCAGAGAGCAGTTAAGTATAAAACACAATTGTGAGGATACTGTTACGCACAGATGTGAATTAGATGAAGGGTCACTGGACCTGAAACGTTAACTTTTTTTCCTTCACCAATGCTGCCAGACCTGCTGAGCTTTTGCAGCAACTTCTGTTCTTGTTTGTGAATTAGATTGTTTTTTTTTATTTGTTTATGGGATGTGGGCGTCACTGGTTGTCCCAGCATTTATAGTCCATCCCTAAATACTCGGAAGGCAGTTGAATGTCAATCCCATTATTGTGGGCTGGAATCACACAGAGGCCAGATCAGGAAAGGAGGCACTTTCCTTCCTCAAGGAGAGCAAACGTGAGGCTGGAAGAACAACGGCAGGCCAGGCAGCAAGAGGAACTGCGGATGCTGTAAATCAGGAACAAAAACAATGTTGCTGGAAAAGCTCAGCAGGTCTGGCAGCATCTGTGGAGAAGAAAACAGTTAACGTTTCGAGTCTGGTGACCCTTCCTCATAACTCCCTTCAGTTCTGAGGAAGGGTCACCGGACCTGGGACGTTAACTCTGTTTTCTCCTCCACAGATGCTGCCAGACCTGCTGAGCTTTTCCAGCAACATTGTTTTTGTTCCTGGAGGAAAGCAGCAGTTAACGTTTTGGGTATAAGGCCATTACTGAACCAACAGTGGTTATCATTAAACTCTCTCAAATCTTGATTTGTTTTTATTTAATTCAAACGTACCAAGCGTCGAGACAGGAGTCCAAATCCTGATCCCCAGAACACTACCTGGGTTTCTGGATTACTACTCCAGTGATAAGACCACAAGGTGTTTTCATCCTCTAGAGAGAACAGTTTGAGAGAAAGAGATAACAAGGTGAAGAGCTGGATGAACACAGCAGGCCAAGCAGATACTGGAGAACCTGAGATAACAAGGTGAAGAGCTGGATGAACACAGCAGGCCAAGCAGATACTGGAGAACCTGAGATAACAAGGTGAAAAGCTGGATGAACACAGCAGGCCAAGCAGATACTGGAGAACCTGAGATAACCAGGTGAAGAGCTGGATGAGCACAGCAGGCCAAGCAGATACTGGAGAACCTGAGATAACAAGGTGTGGAGCTGGATGAACACAGCAGGCCAAGCAGATACTGGAGAACCTGAGATAACAAGGTGTGGAGCTGGATGAACACAGCAGGCCAAGCAGATACTGGAGAACTTGAGATAACAAGGTGTGGGGCTGGATGAACACAGCAGGCCAAGCAGCACCAGAGGAGCAGGAAAGCTGACGTTTCAGGCCTGGACCCTTCAGGAAATTGTGCTGGAGGGCGTGTACATTGGGTTGTGGGTGTCCCCCGTCGTCTATCTTCCCCGCCGCGGCTCTGGGCGGAGTTTGGGCCGGTCACGTCTCTCTGCGGCATCACAATCGCTTTATTTAGGCGGAGGCGGAGCACGGAAAGCCGCATTCAGGGCTGATCTGGCTGGGGACGCGGAGTTGGAGCGAGAGGCTGAAAGAAGACGGAATCGTTTTGGTGAGAAGCAGATTGAAGGGGCGGCCAGGGAAGAAACAGGGTTAGGGGTTTGTCACTAAAGTTGCTGTAGAATTAATTCCAGGTAGTGGACCCCGCTGCACCAGTCCACAGTGTTTTCCATGAAAATTTTAAATTATTGTTCAAATTACTTTTATTACAGTAAGGGGATGACTAAAATGATTTAATTTGTTGACCGTGAGTTTTTAGTGCTTCAATAATAATGTAATAGTTTTTGTTATGTTTATAAACCCTGACCTTAAACATTAAAGACGAAACAGGCAGCCACTGAAACCAGGGACAGACTCAGTCTCCCGAAAACAGTCCCCGCAATGAAGGCTCTCTCTGCACCTGCCGACCCTACCCCAGCATGGCTATTAAAAACGAGCAAAGCGCTTGATGCACAATTAAACACACATCGTGGTGGAGCTGGAGAAAGACAGGTAGCATCAGACGAGCAGCAAAGTCGACGTTTCAGCTCCTCTGATGGTGCCTGACCTCCTGCGTTCCTGCAGCTGACTCTGAGTCCGGCATCTGCAGTTCTCGCTGTCTCCAAACACACATCATTGAGCAGCGCGGGTTCCTTTCCTCCAGTGCAACAAACTGGCTCCCCGAATTTTGAGAAAGATGTTCAGTACAGAATTCAAGCTCCGTTGAAAGGGCCAGTCCAGGCAAGATGTGCCGAATGGCCCCTCTCCGTGCCTTAGGGCAAAGCGCCATCTACACAGTCCCCACAAACACTTCCCAGGCATGTGTAATTCAGTATAATTTACCAAACTGACTTGTGTAAGTTGTATAACCTCCCTGACCTATCGCCCATTTACTGCCTCAGACAGGTCAATATCCCGAGCTGTACGTGGTGTGCCTGAGAAATGTGACTGGCTTGAGGATGTGTTGCATGAGTTATGGACATTTCTTCAAAGGTGCTTGAATGAAGGAGCCTAGGTTTTTGAGCTTGTTAATATATCTTTCTGTACTGGATGTGGAGAAGTCCTGTGCACACATCTAATATGCATTGAATAATACATGTCTTTGCCTGTGCTTCGCTGTTTTATGTGGGATACAAGTTCCAAGCGCACCAGACAGTTTGTTGCCAATTTCACTCCATAACCTTGAGAGGCAGTGATGAGGACATTCTCCACCATTATGCTGCGTGTCATCGCTTGGGGCATCTGAAGCACAGGGTTGCCTGCAGTCGCTGAGATCAGGAAGGGAGAACCCAGGTTCAGGTCGATGAAGTACTGAGATGTCTTTTGAGTCCAATGTGTTTATCACTGGATCCTTGGTCAAACAGACTAGTTTTGTGGCATTTTGTTAGGTTAGCTTTGACACAGTAATGTGGAACATGAATAGGAAAGAGACTATTGCAGACTGCCTGACCTGTCCAGAATTATTTATATATCATAGAATATTGCTAACTCTTCCGCTGCCAAACATCTATACTGTTGCTGTGTGAAGTTGTCAGTTTGATCAGACTGATGGCATGGATAACCATTCCGCTTCCTCACCACCCACTTCCAGTTTAAAATCATTAAATATGTTTCGTCTATCCATTGCCACCTCTTAGACTTGGTGCTGAAACTGTTGTAGCATTTTGCATTATCTGTACACAGTATGGATAAAGTATATACCTCAGAGTCTTGTATATTGATACTGCAGTAACAGTTGGAGACCATTTAGCTCAGCAGCTAGATGGCTATTGTGTGGTTCAGAATAATGCTGAAAGTGCAGATTCAATTCCTGTTCAACTGCAGTGGTCTTGGGCCTTGCCTCCTTGTCCTGACCCTGAGAATGGAAGGCACCACCAAGGAAAGCTGTCCAGGAAATGGGTCAAGGAGGACATGCACTGGTGTTGGGAGCTGTCTTAACTGCATCCTGTGCAATGGTGGTGGGGGCGTTCTCCAATTGGAGAGTGGTGGAAAGGCAGTTCTGAGGGTAGATTCTGCTGCTGTGTTTGTCAGAGGACAGTGGAAGACCCTGAGTTTCCTTCTGTTCTCTTGATTAAAATAACCTAAGGAAAAGAGAGGAGTGGGTTCTTTCTCGTATCCTGGCTAATTATATCACAACCAGCTGGTGCTACAGATTATTATTCACATGGCACGGTAGCTCAGAGGTTAGCACTGCTGCCTCACAGCACCAGGGATCCAGGCTCAATTCCACTCTCAGCTGATTGTGCAGAGTTTGGATATTGTCCCAGTATATACACTAGGTTCCTCTGGGCAGTTTCCTCCCACGGTCCAAAGATAGTTAGGTGGATTGGTGATGTGAAATTGCCCCTCATGTCCAGGGATGTATAAATTAGGTGGATTAACCATGGGAAATGCAGAGAAAAGGTAGGGGGTAGTCTGGTTGGGTTGCTCTTCAGAGAGGCAGTGTAGACTTGTTGGGCCAAACGATCTGTTTCCACACTGTAGGGATTCTATCTAACTCCACCTGGTTGATTTGTTATATCACTCCCTTGTGGGTGTTCTTATTGTCTGCTACATTACAAGTGACAACACTTCAAAACTAATTAACTAGTTATAAAGTTCTTTAAGAATCTCTTGAGATTTTGGAAGTGCACTTGTAAGTGCAAATCTGCATCCTGTAATATTTATCTTAAATGTCTGATTATTTTGGTCGCATCAGATTTTGTATTTATTATTTGCTGTCTCTTTGTAAATCCATCTCCCTAAACCTACACTTTTTTAATCTGCTTTCCCTCTTCCTTTCTTTTTCATGGGCTTAGTATTAGCTAACTCAGCTAATTTTGATTTTTTTTATTGTCATATATAACACTGGTACGGTGTAAAGTGTTTTTTTTTGTTTTGCATGCAGTACAGGCAGTTTTCCCAATCGCTTGATTAAATGCCTACAGAGGAGCTTATTTTTCCATGTGGGTTCCTGGGCTTGGTGGGCACCTTGCAGTAACATAGCTCTGTTTACAAATTGCCTTTCGCTCTAATTTATTCAGAAACTGCCTCAGCCCTTGGCCTGCTGTGTTCATCCAGCTCCACACTTTGTTATTTTGGATTCTCCAGCATCTGCAGTTCCCATTATCTCTGATACAATTTTAACCTCACTGCGAAGCCTCTTCCAGGGATGCCTAACCTGAAGAAGTTACCTTCCTCCCTCCGGACCAACCTCAGGGAATCTCTCTCCCACTGCAACTCTCTTGTAATCTCTTCAGCCTTGCTTCCCTGGACTGACCTATCCCCTCCCTACCTCCCCACCTATAGTCTCCTCTCCACCTATCTTCTTTTCTCTCCATCTTCGGTCCGCCTCCCCCCTCTCCCTATTTATTCCAGAACCCTCTCCCCATCCCCCTCTCTGATGAAGGGTCTAGGCCTGAAATGTCAGCTTTTGTGCTCTTGAAATGCTGCTTGGCCTGCTGTGTTCATCCAGCTCCACACTTTATCTTCAGCCCTTGTGTTTTTTCCTCTCGTTTTCTCTACTCCCTTACCATGTCACTTTGCATTACAGGGTGACTTTGTTCAGATTTATGGAGGTTTAAAGCTTGTAACACCACGGTAGAATGATAGTGTGTGCAATTTGAGGAAATTAATTGAGAGAATGTTGCTAGAATTGGTTTCTGCAATTGGTGGAAACTGCTGTGATGCCCGACTAATAGCCTCAGAACATTAGCTTACTTTGTTATGGATGCTGCCCGACCCACTGTGTTCTCCAGCTTTTTTTTTGTTTTCAGACTGCTAATACTCACTGTTTTAACTTGTGCTTTAGCTACTGTTAGGTACAAGGGGTTACCTGACAATGTGCCTTTTGGAGAAGGGAAAATTCGGGTTAAAGGTATGTAATTTGTCCCTGGGTATTCTGTGTTTCTCTTTTTACTTAAAGTTCCTTCCTGTTGCTAGCATTGAACTTCCATCCTTAATCTAGTTTCTTTCTCATCTGACCTAAATGACCTTCCCAAGTTAACCTTCGGTGGGGAGGTAGTGGCCTAGGGGTGTTATTGCTAGACTATTAGTCCACAAATGCAGACAGTATCCTGGGTTTGAATCCCATGATGGCAGATGATGGGATTTGAATTCAAATTTAAACAAAATTCGAGATTTAAGCATCTAATGATGAACATGAAACTATTGTTGATCAGGAAAAACCCCATCTGGTTCACTAATGTCCTTGAGGGAAGGAAACTGTTGTCCTTACCTGGCCTAGCCTAGGTGTGACTCCAAACCCACAGCAATGGTGTTGACTCGTAACCACCTTCTAGGCATTTAGATTGGACAAAAAGTGCTGATTTCGTCAATGATGCCCACATCCCATGAATGAGTTTAAAAATAAACTTGTCCTTGAGACAACAATGACTTGTATTTATGCTGCACCAAATGCCCTAAAGTCATTTTTAAACAGGAGCATTACGAAACAATATTCGGACATTGACACAAGAAAGAGATATAAGGGCTATATAAAACTAAAACCAAGAAACAGGTTTTAAGAATCTTAAAATAGGAGATACAGTTAAAGACAGTCTTAGGGAGGGAATTCTGCAGCTTTTGCCTAGATAATGGAAGGGTGCTCAAAGGATTGATTCAGGAGAATGGGTATTTTAGATTGTTTCAGGAATGAACAAGGTTAAAGACTGGGAGAAGACCAGTGGAGGGATTTGAGTACATATGAGACTCTTAAAATCAAGACTTGCATTAACTAATATAGGTTGATGGTGCATGGGACTTAGCTGCTCATGTATCAACTTAAACTAAACTTTGCAGAATCTCAAGCTCAGAGGGGAGAGAGTAGGAGTCTGACCAGGAGTATTTTAATCAGTACTAGAGATAACAATGACGTCTAATAATAGTTTCAGTAGTAAACGAGCAGAGGTGGGAAAAGGTGATGTTATTATGGTAGAAATAAGCAGTCCTAACAATGGTGCAGATATGTATGCAGACTTCCCCCTCAAATTTGCTTCAAACAGTTATCAGAGATTGGGAACAAAAACAAAGTTGCTGGAAAAGCCCAGTGAGTCTAGCAGCATCTGTGAAGGAAAAAAACAGAGTTAACATTTCGAGTCCAGTGACCCTTCCTCGGAACACCGAGGAAGTTCCGAGTAAGGGTCACCGGACCTGAAATGTTAACTCTGTTTTTACCTTCACAGATGCTGCCAGACTCACTGGGCTTTTCCAGCGACTTTGTTTTTGTTCCTGATATACAACATCTGCAGTTCTTTTGGTTTTTATTTAGTTATCAGAGATTTACCTTTTTTTAAAACCATATTTCCACTGCATTGCTGATCACTGAACTCTCCTTTCTGGCTCCCACTTTAGCGAAAATTGTTAATGGTTTTGTGGTCTTGAGTACTGTATTGCTCCCTTCAAGTAAGATAATTATGTCAATTGCAAAACCCATCCAGACCTCGCAAACTGCCTTCACCTGTCTGTAGTCTTTGAATGTGTTGTCATCTTTACCTGTGCCAATCCTAACTCTGTCTGAATCCATCCAATTTGGTTTCTGCCCCAACACAGAGCTCATCAAAGTGACATGACATTCGCTGTTACTGTGACTATGGAAAGTTAACTCTTCTTGACCTCTCTGAAGCCTCAGACCCTTCTAAGATACATATACTTCCTCAATCTGTCCTTTTTCTTGAACATCCTTCCATTGTCTATGTAATTCCTTCCCTAAACTTGTTTCTTTACTCGTGGCTAACTACATCATTCTTACTGCAGAGAACAGAGCTCCTGAACTGGTGGAGATCTAAAACGCTAGGGAGGTGGTGGGGATCACGGTGTTAGGAACAAATGGAACTGAATAAGGGTTTTTCAGAGCAAAAGGCAAAACGGATGCTAATTGCTTTCATTGGCAGGGAATTGAGTTTGAGCTGCGAGGCTATGCTGCAGCTCTACAAAACCCTGGTTAGACCACACTTTTTTAGAACACTGTGTGTTCAGTTCTGGTCACCTCATTATAGAAAGGATGTGGAAGCTTCAGAGAGGCTGCAGAGGAGATTTACCAGGATGCTGCCTGGACTGGAGGGCAGCTCTTATGAGGAAAGGTTGAAAGAGCTAGGGCTTTTTTTCATTGGCGTGAAGGATCAGAGGTGACTTGATAGTGGTAGACAAGATGATGCAAGGCATAGATAGAGTGGATAGCCAGAGACTTTTTCCCAGGGCGGAAATGACTATTACGAGGGGGCATAATTTTAAGGCGATTGGAGGAAGGTATAGGGGAGATGTCAGAGGTAGGTTCTTTGCACAGTGAGTGGTGGGTGTGTGGAATGCGCTGCCGGCAGTGGTCGTGGAGTCAGATACTTTACAGACTTTTAAGCTGCTCTTGGATAGGCACATGGAGGGTAGTATAACTTAGGGTAGTTTGATCTTCGTAGGATAATAGGTCGGCACAGCATTGTGGGCTGAAGGGCCTGTGCTGCTCTATGTTTGAATGGTAGTACAGGAGAGATTTCTTTGTTTTTGAAAGGCACCAATGGTAGAAAATAGATCAGCTTTGCTAAGAGCAGATCGACACAGACAAGTAACTGGGAGTGGTGTAATTAAAATGGAGGACAGAATTCATGGTCATACGCTAGTCAAAATATTAAACACTTTTTACTACAGTTGCTGAGTTCCTTAAGTATTTTGTTTTTGTTTCAGATCTCCCAGCATCTGTAGTGCTTTTGCTTTTGGTTTTGCATTTGACCCAAGTAGATCCCTTTTTCCTGTTTTCTTTCTCTTCCCACCCCTCCTTTTTCAATTATTTTGACTTTTTGTTTCAAAGAATCAAAGAAACCTACAGCACAGGAACAGGCCCTTTGTCCCTCCAAGCCTGTGCCGATCTAGATCCTCTGTCTAACCTGTCATCTATTTTCTAACGGTCTGTGTCCATTTGCTCCCTGCCCATCCATGTACCTGTCCAGATATATCTTAAAAGACGCTAACGTGTCTGCGTCTACCACCTCCGCTGGCAACGCGTTCCAGGCACCCACCACCCTCTGTGTAAAGAACTTTCCATGCATATCTCCCTTAAACTTTCCTCCTCTCACTTTGAACTCATGACCCCTAGTAACTGAGTCCCCCCACTCTTGGGGAAAAAGCTTCTTGCTATCCACCCTGTCTATACCTCTCATGATTTTGTAGACCTCAATCAGGTCCCCCCCCCTCAATCTCCGTCTTTCTAATGAAAATAATCCTAATCTATTCAACCTGTCTTCATAGCCAGCACCCTCCATACCAGGCAACATCCTGGTGAACCTCCTCTGCACCCTCTCCAAAGCATCCACATCCTTTTGTTAATGTGGTGACAAGAACTGTACACAGTTCTCCAAATGTGGCCGAACCAAAGTCCTATACAACAGCAACATGACCTGCCAACTCTTGTACTCAATACCCTGTCCAATGAAGGAAAGCATGCCATATGCCTTCGAGACCACCCTGTTGACCTGCGTTGTCACCTTCAGGGAACAATGGACCTGAACACCCAGATCTCTCTGTTCATCAATTTTCCCCGGGCTTTTCCATTTACTGTATAGTTCGCCCTCGAATTTGATCTTCCAAAATGCATCACCTCGCATTTGCCCGGATTGAACTCCATATCCTGTGATAACAAAATGTGAGGCTGGATGAACACAGCAGGCCAAGCAGCATCTCAGGAGCACAAAAGCTGACGTTTCGGGCCTAGACCCTTCATCAGAGAGGGGGATGGGGTGAGGGTTCTGGAATAAATAGGGAGAGGGGGAGGCAGACCGAAGATGGAGAGAAAAGAAGATAGGTGGAGAGAGTTTAGGTGGGGAGGTAGGGAGGGGATAGGTCAGTCCAGGGAAGACGGACAGGTCAAGGAGGTGGGATGAGGTTAGTAGGTAGATGGGGGTGCGGCTTGGGGTGGGAGGAAGGGATGGGTGAGAGGAAGAGCCGGTTAGGGAGGCAGAGACAGGTTGGACTGGTTTTGGGATGCAGTGGGTGGCGGGGGGGAAGAGCTGGGCTGGTTGTGTGGTGCAATGGGGGGAGGGGACGAACTTGTCCCCACACCACCTCCCTCACCCCTATCCCAGGCCCCAAGAAGACATTCCACATTAAGCAGAGGTTCACCTGCACATCTGCCAATGTGGTATACTGCATCCACTGTACCCGGTGTGGCTCCCTCTACATTGGGGAAACCAAGCGGAGGCTTGGGGACCGCTTTGCAGAACACCTCCGCTCAGTTCGCAACAAACAACTGCACCACCCAGTTGCAAACCATTTCCACTCCCCCTCCCATTCTCTAGATGACATGTCCATCATGGGCCTCCTGCACTGCCACAATGATGCCACCCGAAGGTTGCAGGAAGAGCAACTCATATTCCGCCTGGGAACCCTGCAGCCATATGGTATCAATGTGGACTTCACCAGTTTCAAAATCTCCCCTTCCCCTACTGCATCCCTAAACCAGCCCAGTTCTTCCCCTCCCCCCACTGCACCACACAACCAGCCCAGCTCTTCCCCCCCACCCACTGCATCCCAAAACCAGTCCAACCTGTCTCTGCCTCCCTAACCGGCTCTTCCTCTCACCCATCCCTTCCTCCCACCCCAAGCCGCACCCCCAGCTACCTACTAACCTCATCCCACTCCTTGACCTGTCCGTCTTCCCTGGACTGACCTATCCCCTCCCTACCTCCCCACCTATACTCTCTCCACCTATCTTCTTTACTCTCCATCTTCGGTCCGCCTCCCCCTCTCTCCCTATTTATTCCAGTTCCCTCTCCCCATCCCCCTCTCTCCACCTATCTTCTTTTCTCTCCATCTTCGGTCCGTCTCTCCCTATTTATTCCAGAACCCTCACCCCATCTCCCTCTCTGTTGAAGGGTCTAGGCCTGAAACGTCAGCTTTTGTGCTCCTGAGATGCTGCTTGTCCTGCTGTGTTCATCCAGCCTCACATTTTGTTATCTTGGATTCTCCAGCATCTGCAGTTCCCATTATCTCCATATCCTGTGATTTTTTTTTCCCAGAGGTGGCTGTGTCATTTCATTATTTTTTTGTGTTTGAGAAGCTAACAGCTGTGTTGCAAAGAGTTTGGCTGATTTGAGATCAGCACAGCTTTACACTTCATCTCCTCAGTAAATGCAAAGAATGCTCGAATCAGTGGCAAACTTGTTTTCCAGGAAATGGTAGAAATTTCTGCATGTGTGTATGCTGGTTGCCTTTGAAATTAGGTGATTCTTGATTTGATGATGGAAATTTCAGTGACACAATGCAATGTTTCAGCCATTGCCAGCCAACTCTTTGTTGAATGGGAGGGGGAAGGGGACCAAGGACATAAAATTTAAATGAGCGTACTGAGTACAAGAGAAAATCCTATTGTCTAAGTGCTGTGAAAACTACAACAGACCTCCAAGCCCCACAGCCAGGATGAAAATAAATTCAAACTTCATTTAAAAATTGTCAGCCCTATGTTCCTTGTATTCACTTAATTTAGGCTGAGACAAAGTTTTTTTTTGTGTTTACAGATCTTACAGAATGCTGAGGTGCAGAGGAAGAAATTAAACTTGTTAAATGTTTTAAAAAGAAAATTAACTCCTTTTCTATCCTGAAAGTGGTGACTCCATCTATATTGGGCTACAGTGCCATAGGCCCTCTGCTGTGTCCTCTAACCAAGCAGGCAATACTTACAGAAATAGCTGAAAACTGGTCAGTCATAATCTGTTGAAATTACAAATCACCAACTTGAGTGTATTTTTAACATTTTAACAGAAGTATTGAAGGTTTTGGGCCAAAGGCAGGTATATGGAGTAAGGCCTCAGAGGGCAACACGGTGGCTCAGTGGTTAGCACTGTTGCCTCACGGCTCCAGGTTCAATTCCAGCCTTGGGTGACCGTCTGTGGAGTTTGCACGTTCTCCCTGTGGGTTTCGTCCAGGTATTCCTGTTTCCTCCCATAGTCCAAAGGTGCGCAGGTTAGGTGGATTGGCTATGGTAAATTGCCCACAGTGTCCAGGGATATGTAGGCTAAGTGCCATGGGAAATGCGGGGTTACAGGAGTAGGGTAGGACGTCAGTCTGGGTGGGGTGCTCTTTGGACAGTCAGTGTGGACTCGGGCCAAATAGAATCTCTCCAGTGTGGAAAGAGGCTATGATCAGCCATGATCTAATTGAATGGTAGAACAGGCTTGAGTGGCTGAAAGGCCTACTTCTGGTCTTCTGCATACAACGTACGAACAAGGAACAAGAGTTGGCCACTCAGTCCTCAGCCTGTTCGGTCATTCAGTAAAGTCATGATTGATCTGATTGTATTGTCAACTCTATTCTTGCATAAAGCTGATAATTTTTCATCCCCTTGGTAAACAATGCTTGTCAGCTTTGGCTTTTTATAAATATCTAAAGATTCTGCATTCCGAGTCTTTTTGAGGAAGGGAATTCCAAAGACACAGAATGTTACCTCGTCAATCTTAAATGGGCGATCCCTTATTTTTAAACTATGATCCCTAGTTCTAGATTGTCTGACAAGAGAAAACCTCCTTTTTAACATCTATTTAGGCGAGCCCCCCAGGAATTTCTGTGTGTTTCAATTAAGTCAACTCTTAATCTTCTAAACTCCAGAGGATATAGCCTCTCCAACCTTTTCTCAGAAGGCAATCTGCTCGTTTCTGGTATTAGGCTCATAATTTTTTTTAAGAAAAGATCTGAAACAATAACAGAAATTGCTAGAGAAACTCGGCAAGTCTGGAAGTGTCTGCAGAGATAAAGCAGACTAACATTTCAAGTCCAGTGACCTTTCTTCAGAAGTTTAGTCTAGTAAAACCTTTCCTGAATTGTTTCCAAAGTAGTAGCATCTTTCTGTAAGTATGGTGACCATTACTGTACAATCCATTACACAGTATTCCAGATAGGTCTCACCGAAGGGCTGTATAGAATGAAATATAGCCTCCCTACCTTTGCATTCAATTTCTCTTACAATAAAACATAACCTTTCTCTCAGCTGTTCTGATTACTTTCTATACCTGCAAACTAATCTTCTGCAATTCATCATGACACAGATCTCTCTGAATCATCTCACCATTTAGATAGTATGCTTTTTTTTTTATTCCTCTGCCGAAACAGACAAATTCATACTTTCCCAAATTTGTATTCCATTCCATTTGCCAAATCTTTGCTAATCTCCAATTTTAAGATGCTGCCCTCCACGTTCAAGGAAACAGTCCACTTTAAATAGTTATTGTTAGATCACCCACAATCATCTAAACAAGAGAAAACAATGCAATTTTGTGAAACCAATCCTTTACTTTAAACCTTTTTAAGCTATGATATTTTGGTGAAATTATATTAATACCCTCTAAGGCCAATATTCCACTTCAGAACTTCTGAATAGATACCCAAAACATCACGTTCTCTCCCATTCTTCATGTTGTAATCATCTCCAAGATAACCTCTTTGATTTCTATTCTGGCCTTTTTGCAATGTCCTGGAAATGTTGTTTAAATTTGTAAGCTTACATCTGAAATTAAGATTATAAATCAACACCCTGAGTTCTGACTTTTTCCTACCCCACTCCAATATCAGCTGACAGTATTAAGTTTACTTTTGGTTATCACAAACTTAAATTTATTGGTGCCGTTTAAGGTTGCAGTTGGGAGATTTAAAGTCTGTTTCTTTTGTAGTAACCTGATGGGAAAGACTGAGAATAATGGGATGAAAGAAAGGCCACTCCCATAATCAGATTGGTAAATCAGAGCATATTTTGTTTTTTTTAAACCTCCTTTCTTGCAGTTTTGGTCATACATAATCAACTAAAAGATGACGCACCAATTTCCAGCACTCAGCCCTGCTCAGAAGAAGGAGCTGTCTGAAATAGCTTTGAAGATCATCTGCCCTGGTAAGGGTATCCTAGCTGCTGATGAGTCCGTGGGTGAGTGTCTCCTGCATTTTTTTTGCTTCCTGTTTTGTGATTTATTGGTTGCAATGGCAGATGTGTGGGGGATAGGAAAGGAACGGAGGTTTGAGGAGGAACGTACAACTGAACTAGACTCTGATTCCCACTTCTTCAGAGTTGCACTGACATTTACTAAAACATTAACTTCAATGAGTACAATAAGCAGGCTTGTATTTAACAGATTTCCTATTGTGACTGTGAAAACAAGTATGACCAATAAACAGACCAGCAATTTAAGAAAAAAGCCTTGCCTCTGTCTCCTAAAATGAACACACACATTTCATTGACTCCTCCCTCCTAATCCATAGTATGCTTAAAGATATGGTATTGAAAGTGCCAATCTGTGTCAACCAATGAATTCAACAGCGTACTCCCCTATTTCAACATTGAAAACTGAATTCAGAAAATTGGAGCAAATGTCTGTGAATGAGCTGACATGTGAGTTTCACAAAGCAAGGCTGCGTTCATGAACTAAGATAACAAAGTGTGGAGCTAGCTGAACACAGCAAGCCAAGCAGACCTTAGGAGCACAAAAGCTGACTTTTTGGGCCTAGACCCGAAACGTCAGCTTTTGTGCTCCTCTGATGCTGCTTGGCCTGCTGCGTTCATCCAGCTCCACACTTTGTTATCTCGGATTCTCCAGCATCTGCAGTTCCCATTATCTGTCGCATTCATGAACTATTTCTTAGTTAACAGGCGTGAAGTCCTTTTTATCCCTATAGGGTAGTGAGATACCTTGAGGAAATTTTGCCTTGAAGCCATTGGAACCTATGGAGATATACTTTTTAATCGGAATACTCTTTGGTGCTTTGACCTGAGTATCGTTTATTTAGGAAGACTTACTGTATACATTCTCACGCAGTGCCCTTCTCCATAGGAACCTATAAATGGAACTAGTGGATTTGATGATATTTCACAAATACATGATAATGTGAGTTTCTGCTCCTCCTAAAACACAATAAATTGGAAGTTGTGTACTTCAGCTAAAAGCTAGTCACCACTAAATATGCTATTGACTTAAAGTTTGAAATATTTTTTTAAAAAATTGGATGAATGGCAAGGGAATTGTGGTTGTACAGAAGATTACGTTCAGTTGGGGCTCTGTGCTGATCTGCTTGAGATCAGACAGCTTGGTTGATAGATAATGGACCATGAACCCGAGTGTATGTATCGAGTAGTTCGTGACCTTTTCATATCCAATGTACTAAAACAGCCTGTATGTCAGTCAATTTTTAATAAGTAGATTGCTGTCCCATTTCTTAGGGAGCATGGCCAAACGATTGAACCAGATTGGTGTGGACAACACAGAGGAAAACCGACGTCTCTACCGACAGATCTTGTTGACTGCTGATGATCGTATCAAAGACTTTATTGGAGGTGTCATCTTCTTTCATGAAACTCTGTACCAGAACACTGATGATGGGACACCCTTTGTAAATGTGATCAAAGACAAGGACATTGTTGTAGGAATCAAGGTAAATGATCAAGATTTGTAATTATCTCTCCTCCAATGGACTAGACTCAATTGGGAGTAGTGGAATTGAGCACTCTTACACTTGGGTGTTTGAAGGGGTATCAGAACTCTACAGCAGGTGTTGCACAAATTACTGATACGGATTTGGGTTTCAAATTGCTGCTTGTGGCTGATCAGGAGTTCGAAATGTGCATCTTATGATGCATGAGGCAGATTTTGTGTTTCTACTTCTTGATAATAAAACAAAGTAGAATGTTGTCTACTACAAATATCTGCTCAGGTTTCGTAAAGTATATATTTTTTCCACACTCTGTTTGTTCAAGATATAATGATCTTGATGTCCAAAGCAGTCTGTTAGAACAGCAGTATCTGGAAGTAGTATTGGATGAGCTTATGGAATTTTAGGATTCATCATGTCTAGTTGCAGTGTTGAGCCAGGCTCTTCTCCACACAAGGATAGACAATCAAAAGGTGAATCATAAGCTGTCAGATTTTGAGTAGCTCATGTTTGGTTTGGAATAAACTGATTTTCTTCCAGCCTAAACTTTCCATAGCTGTTTTGTGTGTAGGATTTTTATACCTGAATCCAATTTGTCCTGAAATCTCAAAAACTGAACCATGCACAAAAAGCTACATTGGTATAGATTGCGTTTGCCTGAAGGGAATGTACAACCTCAGCTGTAGGGATACTAAAACCAAAAGGATATAGCTTGGCAGAACTGAGACCGAGAAACTTCTAAGTGTTCAAAGGAACACTGCTGGATTAGAAGTAGCTAGTAGAGTACTGACAAGCTTTCTGTTACTTGTCCAGATATTATTAACAGACACTAAGGTGTCAAATAATTATTTTGTGCTTCTGTCTTTCCCCACTTTTATTTATGTGTATGCGTTTTTCTTGTGGAAGACAAGCAATTAGTTGCCTGATCCTAACTGTCCCTGCAGTGAGCTCCCACCTGCCATATGCTTATCCACTGCTGGGAGCATATAGTTCAGAAACTTACAGCAATAATAAACCTGAGAAGTAGAGCTGATCGTAGGGAGAACAAATCTGTGAATCTTTTGCAGGGATAACTGACATAGAATTGGTGGTGTTAACAATGGAAACTGATTAACTGATCCAATCTGTTTGAATCAAAACAATAAGTCCATGAAAGGTATAATGTGTCGGTGCAAGCTTGGAGGGCTGAGGGGCCTGTTCCTGTGCTGTACTGTTCTTTTAAAAGTGGGTTCCGTGTGAATTTATGTAAAAAACCTGAGCCTGTTCTGCCATAATGGCAGACATAAATTCTAGCTGTACTTGCTTTTGCTTCATATTCCTCTAACTATGCTCAACAAAAATCATATCTAGGATTCTGCTTTCTGCAATGCTTATCATTGCCTTGGATTGATGATAATCTCTTCTGTGGAAGACTAGAATATAGAATTGAGACAATTCATATTCACGTGTCACACAAGCAGTACTAGACCCTTCACCAGTCTTGAGGCTTGGTTACAATATGTCTTTTTGCATAATGGACTTGTAAACCAAAGGGAGGAAAGCTCTTTTGAAATCGCTGGTACAGTCAATTAATGGCATTACAAAGTTGGAATGCAATAGGGTGTAAAATTCTTAAAACAATAACAGAACTATCAAACACTGATTCTAAAAATTATTCAACATTTTGTTGAATATTTAGTACAAATTATAAATGTCAATTATTCTTATTTGAAACTTAAGACTTCTTGGACTTAAGATGTTCTGTATTTCCAGGTTGATAAAGGTGTTGTACCCTTGGCAGGAACCAATGGAGAAACGACAACTCAAGGTAAAGATCACATAAGTGGGCGGGGAAGGTGTAAAGAGATAACAAGCTGTGGAGCTGGATGAACACAGCAGGCCCAGCAGCACCAGAGCAGCAGGAAAGCTGACATTTTGGGCCTAGACCCTCTTATGCACGAGTCCCATCATTCTTTGCAGTGCATTTAAGTTGCAGACACTCTAGCCACCATTCAATGCAATACATTATCTCCATTACCCCAACGTACTATACATATCCAGTCCCCTTTCTAATCACAGATCTTATACCTTCCCTGATAGTAGGAGCTGGAGAATCTGAGATAACAAGGTGTAGAGCTGGATGAACACAGCAGGCCAAGCAGCATCAGAGCAGCAGCAAGGCTGACATTTCACGCCTAGACCCTCTTAGAGAGGGGACTGGATATGTGTTGATCCCTGGAGTGATAGGTTTAATATATGATGAACGGCTAAGGATCCTGGGATTGTACTCATTAGAGTTTAGAAGGTTGAGGGGAGATCTAATAGAAACTTACAAGATAATGTATGGCTTAGAAGGGGTGGACGCTGGGAAGTTGTTTCCGTAGGCGGGGACACTAGGACCCATGGGCACAGCCTTAAAATTAGAGGGGGTAAATTTAAAATGGAAATGAGATGACATTTCTTCAGCCAGAGAGTGGTGGGCTTGTGGAATTCATTGCCATGGAGTGCAGTGGAGGCCGGGACGTTAGATGCCTTCAAGGCAGAGATTGACAAATTCTTGATCTCAGAAGGAATCAAGGGCTGCAGGGAGAGTGCAGGGAAGTGGAGTTGAAATGGCCATCAGCCATGATTTAAATGGCGGAGTGGACCTGATGGGCCGAATGGCTTTACTTCCACTCCTATGTCTTATGGTATAGTACATTGGGGTAATGGAGATAATGTATTGCATTGGATGGTGGCTAGAGTGTCTGCAACTTAAATGCACTGCAAAGAATGATGGGACTGGTGTACACATGAAAGCAGCTACTGTGCAGCACTAAACAAGATTCTATACATTGAATCTTTTTGATAACAGTGATCAGTCTTTCCATTTTTTTTGTAATTCCTGGTGTGGGCAAATCACTACAAGTTACCTTTTTAATTCAGCTCCTTATTAAGGAATCTTAGACAATCATGTACCAAAACAATGATTTAAACTTATCTGAATGTAGCAAACAAATTAGGACCCCTCAAGCAAGTTAAGCCTCACAACCCAACTCGGCTATTACCTGACTCTCTTTTTAAAATAGTAAAATCTGACCAGGATTCCATGAACAGGAAGTGTCCAGGGTTCAATCTTTATGCAGTGTAGTTCTTTGAAGTTCTGCTACTGACTTATTGTAGTGTTCAATTTTCATACAGAGTTTTGTCCCTCAGGTCATTACTGATGAATCTTCAAAGTCCTTTCATCCAAATTACTGCAGATTTACTGCTTGCTTTCTTATGAGAAGTAGGTTCTTTATTCCTTGTTACATTTGCCCTTAACTGTCTGTTCAAAGGCACAGCTTTCCTGTAATTGACTCCTTTAAATTCTTCTACAGGTCAATCAGTTGTCCTTGTGGCATAAAGCATCAGTTTATCAAGCAGTGATAATGGGAACTGCAGATGCTGGAGAATCCAAGATAATAAAATGTGAGGCTGGATGAACACAGCAGGCCCAGCAGCATCTCAGGAGAGCTTTATCAAGCAGTTTTGTTCATGTAACCTTTTGACAGACAAGGCTAATTGATTTCAATTTCTGTATAAGTTTGTCCTTGGACAGTGTATTCCAGATAGAATTATTGCTGATGCTTTCAAGTATAACAGTATATATTTTGACTTAAAACTGTTCATGGATTGAATTAAAAGTCTGTAATATCACACAGCAATTCCTACATGAACTCAGCTCTAATACTGATTAAAGTCTCCTTTTTTTTTGTCCCATTAAAATTTTCAAATCCCCAGTCTTACCATCCATTACCAGTCCTAGGGCAAGTTCCAGTGAAATCAAAGGACCCAAGCTGTACTTTCCCTCAAACATCGAGAATATGTTCTACATTTCAGTAACTTTGATTGCCGTATTCTGACAAATTTTGTTTTTAAAATTCTAACAAAAGCAAAGAACTGCACATGTTGGAGATCTGAAATAAAAAGTGCTGGAAAAAAACAGCAGGTCTGGCACATTTGTGGAGACAGAAACAGTCAATGTTTTGAGTCAAAGTTATTTTATTCCAGTTGGGTTTGTTGTGGAATCAGTGGGCTGCCCCAAAACTGTTTCTTGTTCTCAAACAATGCAGCAATGAGATCGGGAAGGGTTCTGGCTAGGATTTCAAGCTGTCATCCAAGGTATCATTTTAAGTGCTATTTCCAGTAAGTGGAAGTATTGGCTTGCCTTTTGGCTCACAAGTAATGCTCCAACCAATGTGGCCTTAATCCAGAGGCATTGAATATGTCTGACTTCCAATTTTAGCTGAATTGATAGAATTCTATTACAGTGAAGCTATTTTAACCTTTGTGCCAATGTTCCAGGAAGGGAGTGTGGTTTTGAGTCTGCTCTGTCAAGACCCGTGTCCTTCCTTTTTAAATTATCTCCAAGCTTTTATACTTGAAATCAAAATTAACTTATTTGGTGTTGGGACTTGAGGCATAAAAAGACATGATTGTATTCTTCATGGAGTTGCCAAAGTACACCAGAAGACCAATATGTACTGGTTAAATGTACAATTAAATGTATTCATACATGTTATTATCAAATTATTGCTTAACTGGACAAAAATAGAATATTGCAGGTGCCAGAAGTCTGAAATAAAAATTAAAAATGCTGCAAATATTCAATGGGTTAGGCTGCATTTTGCAAATAGAAGAGTTGTGATAAACATCAACGTGAAATGTCAAGTCTGTTTTTTTTTCTCTACACGGATGCTGCTTGACCTATTTCCAGCAATTTTTTTTTTGTAGCAGACAAGATTTTTTTTGTCCTAATCAACCTGTTCAGAGATGTTAATACACACCTGTGGATCCGGGCTTCACAGTTCAAGGATAGGGACTCTGCCTCTGTAGCACAACTGGGCCCCGACATTGTACTTTGTCTCACCATGGAAGTGTTATCACCTGTACCAAGCTGCCTATTTTGAATGGTTTGATATCTTAGCACTTCTAGATGTGATGCTTCTGTCAGCTGTGAATTTTTTGGTTCAGTTGCTGACTTCCTGCCTTTAACTCCACTGAAGTATGTTTCAATTCTGATCACTGAATAACAGCAGTCAGAAAATGACCAGCCAATGTGTTTTAGTAATGCTTGTGAGGAATAATATTGCATAAAGCACTGGGGAAACACCCTTGGTCTTCATGTTTATTGTCAGTGGATCTTTCTGCATTCAACTGAACAGGTAGGTGGTTTAACATATCTGCCAAAATATGGCACCTCTAAATTAATTTAAAATGCTCAGTACTATGCTGGAATTACGTGTTTAAGTCTTTTGAGCAAGATTTAAACCTTACGGTTAGATAGCACTCTTAAGTATTTCAGCTTCCTAGCACACTTGTAGCATTAAAGGTTTCCCAAATAATTTCAAATACCTTCAGAAATGATAGAAGGATGCTTTCATTGATTTTTGTTTGGTGTGGTCAGTTATTTGTTAGTTGCTGTTGGAACAATAGAATTGAGGTGTTCCAGAAACCTAGCTGGCTGCAACTATCTCGATGCTTTTTGTTTTGTTTGGCATTGGAATTAAAAATATAAAAAAATTACTTATAAATCTAGGCTTTTTTTTAAATCACTTTTTAAAATTCTTGTAGGTACCAGTGTCCAATCGGTGCAGTGCCTAATAGCTGACGATATCTGAAACAAAAGTTGCTGGAGAAACACAGCAGGTCCGACAGCATCTGTGGAGCGGGGGGAAGACAGAAAAGTTAACACTTCCAGTCCAGTGACTCTTCTTCAAATCCTGAGTCAGTGGATTCTTTGTTAACTCCGCTTTCTTCCTGTAGATGCTGCCAGACTTGCTGAGTTTCTCCAGTAGCTTTTGTTTATGTTCCAGATCTCCAGATTCCACAGTTCTTTAATTAAGCTGATGATATCTTGGCCTTTATAGGTCTGGATGGATTGTCGGAACGTTGTGCCCAGTACAAGAAGGATGGAGCAGACTTTGCAAAGTGGCGTTGTGTTTTGAAGATCACTGACACAACCCCATCCTCCCTTGCTATTGCTGAAAATGCCAATGTCTTGGCACGTTATGCCAGCATCTGCCAGCAGGTAAAGTGATTTTTAAAAATTACCTAAGTTTAAATGCAATTGCTGGTTACAGAACTTGTTTCTAGTTACCATTACATAGTGCTGATGCAACATTTTGTTTCTTTTCCAGCAAAATAAGTAATGATCACCATAGTTTCCCTCCCAGTTCTAATGGCAAAGTATAAACCCAGAGTGGGGACAGACCTACAGATTAGGAAGATTCATGCTTTGTTTTGAATGAACTAATATTGGCCACAGTAAAGCAATTTAATAACAGGTCCTCGCACATCTATGACAGAAGGGGAAAAATTCCAACGCAAACAAAATCAGAAATTGCTGGTAAACCTCAGCAGGTCTGGCAGCATCTGTTCCATTCGGAAGAAGGGTCACAAGACCTGAAAAGTTAACTCTGCCTTCTCTCCACAGATGCTGCCAGACCTGTTTAGGTTTTCCAGCAATTTCTGATCTCTGGCATCCACAGTTCGTTGTTTTTTGGTTTAGGAGAAAATTCCACATTACCATTCAATGATTCATCTGAAAAATCTGTCTACATTTCTGAGGATACCATCAGTTGGTCTATTAGCACCTCCATGATCAAATAGTCTACCAAATGCCTAACAGGATTCACTTGAGAAGACTATTTGGGGAGGGTACTGGAAGGTGTTCATATGAACAAATTGGTGGCTTCAGGATGGGAAGAAGTATAAAATAGGAAGAATGGGATGACACTGTTCTGGATTTAGCTACAGTTATGATGCTATGAAAACAAAGTTCTCTACCCAAGGTTTTTGGGAAAATATTAATGGGCAAAGTTTCATTAATGAGCACCATATGAGTTTTTGATCGCTGGAGTGGTGGGGTTCTTGATCTCTGCATTTCTTCACTATTTTTCCTTCTTGTGTATTTAGAATGGCATTGTTCCGATTGTGGAGCCAGAGATCCTTCCTGATGGTGATCATGATTTGAAGCGATGCCAGTATGTCACAGAAAAGGTTGGTTGGAAAACAAACTTGAGATTTGTTTAGCATCTTCCAAAAACTTTTGGTACTCTAAGTAGCTTTAGTCAATGAAATGTGTGTAAAATATAGTCATCATTGCAATATGACCTAGTGATTAACTAAACTGCATGTTGACTCAAAGTTACAGCAGGTACAAATGGAAAATGCAAGTAAGACAATGAAGTGCAAAGCTGATGAATTTACAGTAATAGAAAATAGCATAAGCAACGAATCAAACAAATGTAACAAAATGAGAGAATTCAAAAACAGAACTTTTTCAAAATAATTTTGATCAACCTAATCCAACATGTAATGACACAACTCCAGGGAGCGTGTTCTGGCTTGAATCCTTATGGACAAGAGATAGCGACATTACCACTGCTCCAAGAACACACTTTTTTTGTTAAAGGCAGCATCTTCAATTTTAAATGTTGCTGAGACAATTAAAGCTAACCAAAGAGTGGATACAGCTAACCAGTCCATGGGAAGGATGTAGAGAAGGTAAAACAGACCACTTCATAAGCTAATGGAGTTATGCTAGGAATAGCAGTGTTTGTGTAAGCAAGAATGGAGCAGCTGTTGGGCTTGGCTGCATATTGGCATAGCCTAGGTATCATATGACTCTTTAGAATTGCTAGTTCATTTGAAATTCATTTCAGCTAGGTGAATCAGGGGAGCTTCTGCCAACTATACTCCCACACCTACCTAAAGGAACACTACCGATGAAAGAAGCTGCATGAAATTCATTTGCTGATATGAACAATCTGCTACTCTGTGGCTGAATTTCAGTCTTGTGGGGGGGCCTGATTGGACCATACATTTGAGGGGAAAATCTAATTCTCAATCTGAAAATAGAGCAACACATTTTCTTACCTACGAATCTCCACACCACAGAACTAAAGGGAAATGTAAAAAATGAGTAATTTCCCTGTACCATCCCTTCTGTGATAATTTTTAAAAATTGCCTTTTGTTTTCCAGGTGCTGGGTGCAGTCTATAAGGCCCTAAGTGATCACCACATATATCTTGAGGGAACCCTGCTGAAGCCCAACATGGTGACCGCAGGATATGCCTGTCCCACCAAGTACAGCCCTGAAGAGGTTGCAATCGCCACAGTTACTGCATTGCGGCGCACTGTCCCACCTGCTGTCCCAGGTACATGGATGCTAGTTGAAGAATTTATTGTAATATGTTTAGAATCAGAGTTTTCCACAAATACTGATGAGCGGAGAATTAGTGTGGTTTGAATAATGATCTTTATGTAAGTTTGTGTTTTTGTTCTAACCTAACTCAATCTTAATGTCACCACCCTGACTGCCCATCCATCCACCCAAAGTGGTGACATTGTAAAGCTCAACAGTAAAGTAGCATATCAGAAGATCAATATTCATTCATAATGGTATGGGAGGTGCTAATTGTGAATCACATCCATGCAACTGGCAGCCAAGTAACACCTTGTATTAGGTGACTGAAGGAGTTAGTATTTACAGCTTAGAAAATTAACAGGAAAAACAAAACCCCACACCCCTGCAGTGTCACACCAGTGTATCTGTATTAAGGAAGTGAAAGACATTTCTCAATATAACAGTGGTACAAACAATAGTAGTAAATC
The DNA here is from genome assembly GCF_030684315.1 of Stegostoma tigrinum. Classification (NCBI taxonomy): domain Eukaryota; kingdom Metazoa; phylum Chordata; class Chondrichthyes; order Orectolobiformes; family Stegostomatidae; genus Stegostoma; species Stegostoma tigrinum. The sequence continues at coordinate 47,200,306 of NC_081380.1, forward strand.
TGAGGATTAGGAGTGTTTTGGGTTAATTTAAAAATGGGGCAAGAATAGAATGAGCAGAAACTAGCTAGCAATATTTAAATGAGTAAGCATTTGTAGAAGATTTTTTAAAATAAACTAGCCTGAATAATCATAAGTCAGAAACATGAAAAATTATCATGGTGAACTAAAAATGGCAAACAGAAAAATGTGTTTCGTCTTCATTTGTAGCAATCATACTCTCTCTATTTCTGGTACAGAAATTAACCTAGAGGTGGCTGAGTGAGGAAATTTAAAGTAATTTAAAATCAGAAGACATTAAAAAGTACTGGAGACACTTAGTTTTAAAATCCCAACAAATCTCAGTACCTTGTGGCCTATGTGCATCCTGGGATTCTTAGAGAACAGTGGTTGTGTAGCCTTGGCTTTTTTTCCCAAAATTCCCTACATTCTGAAATGGTCCCAGCAGATTAGAAGTTACCACATGTAATTCCACCCATAATGGAGGGGGAAAAAGAGAGAAAACTAAGAACTAGGGTAGACTTGTTGGAGATGTGCTGGAATTTCTTAATGTCTTAACAATGTATTTATATCATAGTATGGACACACCATTTGTGGTTTTACAGAAGAGTAATCTTGTTTGACAAATTCATTAGAATTCTAAAGACATTCAGAAGTGCAGTTTTATAATTCCTTAAAGTGGAGTCCCAGGGAGATAGGATAGAGAAGAAAGTGTTTGGTACACTGCCTTTATTGGTCAATGCATGAATATAGGAGTTGGGAGGTCATTTTGAGTACTGTGTGCAATTGGATAGGAAGGATGTTATGAAATTTGAAAGGGTTTAGAAAAGATTTCCAAGAATGTTGCCAGGGTTGGAGGATTTGAACTATAAGGACAAGCTGAATAACGCTGGAGCACCGGAGGCTGCTGGGTGACCTTTATAGAAGCTTATAAAGCTATGAGGGGCATGGATAGGATAATTAGATAAGCTCTTTTCCCTGGGTTCGGAAGAGTCCAAAACTGGAGGGCATAGGTTTAAGTGGGAGAGGAAACATTTAAAAGTGACTTAAGGGGCAAATTTTTCATGCAGTGGTAGGTGCATGTGTGGATTGAACTACCAGAGGAAGTGGAGGAGACTGGTACAATTACAAATTATAAAAGGCATCTGGATGAGGATATGAGTAAGAAGGGTTTAGAGGAACATGGGTCAAATGGGACTAATTTATTTAGAATATTTGGTCAGCATGGATGAGCAAAGATTCTGTTTTGTGCTGTACGTCTGTTAGGTGTACAGTAGGATAAAAAGGGACTAGTAGGTATGGCATACGTAGATTTTTAAAAAGCTTTCAATAAGATGCGACAGAGAAGGATACCACTTAGGAGCAGGCCTAGACCATTCAGCCCCTTGAGCATGCTCCATCATTTAATACAATCCTGGTTGATGTCATCTCTGCTTCTGAAGTAGCAAACTCCCACAGATTTGTAACCCCTAGACCTCATTCTCCCTCATTTGTTACACATGCCACCTCTTAGCCTGAAATTATTACCCCTTATTCTAGACCGCACAGCACCACACCCACCGGGAGCGTCATCTGTTCTGCATCTACTTTTGTGAATTGCTTTAGCATCTTTTACCTGAACTAGACCTCAGTTCATTGTTCTAAACTTATCTCAGAAAAGAAGTCTTTCATATCTGGCATTAATCATGTAAACTTTCTCTGCATTGACTCCAAAGGCACCAAAACTACATACTGAAATATGGTCTCAGCAATGTCTTGCACAATTGCAGCAACGTCCCTGCTTCTATACTCCATTCCTTCGAGCAATGCATGCTGAAATTCTATTTGACCTCCCTTTTTCATTACCTGCTGTATCTGCATACTAGTGATGTGATTCATGCAGGAGGACGTACAGATCCTTCTGTATTAGGTTTCTCTTCATAACTTGCCTTTTTATTCTTCCAACCAAAATGGATAATTTGTCCATATTAAAATCCACCTGCCAGATGTTGGCCATGTCACTTAAAATATCTGTAAACATTTTTTTTTGCAACTTGCTTTTGAACCTATTTTATTGTCCTCTGCAAATTTGTCTAAAATACTTCCTATCCCTGCAGCCAAACCATTAACATAAATTGTGAATAGTTAGGGCTCTGAGGTCTGTACCCTGTGAAACCCCACGGGTGTACGGTATGAATGATTGGAATTCTGAAGGAAAAAAATTCAGGTGGAATTGAAGCTAAACGTCAGCTAGGGTATTGCTGAAGGCCAGAGAAGGCTTCATGCCATATGGTCATCTTGAACTCTCTTTCTAATATTCATGAGCATTAGTATATCTTCAGAATCTGTAAAAGTTACAGACTAATTAAGCTTTTTATATACTAGTATCACAGTTGTGATGACAAGGAGAGCCAACTATTGTACCCCTCAAACTTCATTTCAAGTTGATGCACAACATTCCTTCAACCTCCACAGCCATATTGTAATTGCACACCAAGTCAAATTATGGTGTCTATGTTTCTGACTGGTTTTTGATTTTCCTGTCAGGAGTCACCTTTTTGTCTGGAGGCCAGAGTGAGGAAGAAGCCACCATCCATCTCAATGCTATCAACAAATGTCCATTGCCAAAACCATGGGCACTGACTTTCTCCTTTGGCCGAGCTCTACAAGCCTCTGCACTGAATGCTTGGCGTGGGGAGCAGGATAACCTACAGGCAGCTCAGGATGAGTTCATGAAGCGTGCTGAGGTATTGGTGATTCCTGTCTCACTGCAGATAATTTTTAAAACAATTATGGACATGGTTCCAAATATTTCAATGGATCCGTAGACTAGACAGTATGGTCTCTACTGCAAGCTGAAGGAACTTCACTATGTAGCTTTTTGGGATAAAGAGTTTGAGTTGGGTGGGGAAAGCAGCTGGGGACATCAGCCCAGATTCCCATATAGTCACTGTGTGTGAACATCTGGTGATAACTGATTAGACACAGGTCTGGTCCCATGTTGCACCAACTTTTAAAAATTATTTTTGATAAAGTATGTCTTGCCCTCTGTCAGTTCTTCATGCTGGTAGCATCTGGGATCTGCTTTACAACCCTTTTGTGAACTAACTTTTCTGTAGCATCATTTAAAATGGAGTAAAAGACTGTCCAACAAAATTTGATACTAGTTAAGTTTGAAATTATTAGTCAGATGACCAAAAACTTGGTCAAAGAATTTGAGGAGTTTGAGTGAGTGAGTGAGAGACAGACAGACAAGTTGAAATAAAATCCCAGTGTCTGGAACGTTGGCAGCTGAAGTCACGCAAATGGTTAAAATGGAGAATGCCTGAAACCCAAGTACAAGATTGGATGAATTCAGAAATTAGGGAGGGGGAGAATGAGTGAGTCTTTTCTGAGGGAAGGATGCTGTTACAGTCGAGGGAGTGCAGCGAACATTTACCAAGCTGATTCCAGAGATGGCAGGACTGATGTTTGACAGGAAATTGACAAGGTTAAGATTGATTTTGCTGGAGTTCAGGCTTATAAAATTCTGACTGGACTGGATAGGGTCGATGCAGGGAGGATGTACCCAATGGTGACCTGTGTCCGGAACGAGTCTGAGGATTCGGTAGACCATTAAGGACAGAAATTAGGAGACACTTCTTCACCCAAAGCATGGTGATCCTGTGGAATTCATTACCACAGGAAATAGTTGATTCCAAAACATTGAATGTATTCAAGAGGCAGCTAGATATAGCACTTGGGGTGACAAGGATTAAAGGTTATGGGGAGAAAGCAGGATTAGGCTATTTAATTGGATGAACAGCCATGGTAATTGCAAATGGGGAGCAGGCTCAAAGGGCCTCCTCCTGTTCCTATCTTCTGAGTCCATGGTGGGATTTGAAACCAGTTTTATGATCCTTTGAGATTAAATAATTTCTACTTTTTGATTAAAATAGAATTTCTAAGCAATCAACAAATAACCAAACAACATTTAATGTTTAAAGACTTTTACTATCACAAACTTAACAAATCAAACAAAAATAAAACAAAGCACTGCAGATGCTGGATATCTAACAAAAACAAATTGCTGGAGAAACTCAACAGGCTGGCAGCAACTATGGATAAATAGAATATGAATTGTTTTCTCGGGTTAAACGTTCCTCAGTCCTTTAGCAAGTTGTTCTACTTAGCTTGAGACTTCCAGATCTGACTTTGAAGGGCAAGGCCCACCTTGGCAACTTCTTCTACCTTAAATCTCTACAAGCACTCCCTTTGTTCCATTATTTCTTTTCTAAAGCAATGCTTGGTTATTAAGACAAAACAGGACCCAATTTCTTTACAACAGTAGCTGTCTTGTTGCTCAACACAACTGGCAATTGCTAAAATAAAATCAAGAACTGTGGATGCTGGAAATCAGAAACAAATTGCTGGAGAAAATCAGCAGATCTGGCAGCATCAGTGGAGAGAAAACAGTTCATGTTTCTGATCCAGTGACCCTTCAGTTCTTAAATTTGTTTTTGTTTGTGATAATAGTAATTGCCTTGCATCTTAAAGCAGCTGACCCATGTGTAAAACAGGAGCCTATTGAAATACTGAGAGATTCCTCCCCACCATGACTACCAGATCTCACAGGTTTGTCTTCAAACAAATTTGACCTCACCCACTCCCTTCTTGTAGAATGTTCTGTTCTGCCTTTAAAGTGTTTCCTTTTAAGCTATTCTTAAAAATTCAGTATTTGTCACATGGGGATGAGAACTTTTCAAAATAAAGATGTCAGACAAGCAGCCAATGTATATCTGAGAGCATAAGAGTGATGGCTGTAACATGTATGTAGACATGTTTCAGGAGCCAAGGTGGCATTATGGATTATTATTTTAAACCAATGCACTTTCTTTTTCTGTTTATGGTTTTAACCTTTCAAATATTTTGTTCCTACTTGGTGCTTCAGTCACACTTTTCCTTTTGTTTTAAATAGGTTAACAGTTTGGCTTCACTTGGGCAGTATGAATTCAGCGGTGAGACTGAAGGTGCAGCTAGCCAATCTCTCTACATAGAAAATCATGCCTACTGAAAGGAAGCCACAGGAAAATCCAAATAAAAAGGAATGAAAAAAGTTTTTAAATTCTCATTCAGCTTCTCGTGATTGACTGATCCACTGCCTCTGCTACCTTGTATATTGTGCCCTCCTGGCCTACGTTATTTTGCTCTGTAGCTGAGAATTAACCATACGAGTGCTGATAACAACACAACATGCTCTATACTCTTATCCCAGGGTTCATGTAGTTTGGTCTTAATGATACTCCAACAGATTACTGCAATCTCCAATATTACAAATGTTGTTAATTGCTTCCCCGAAAGATTAAAGATTGTTTTCGGTGTTAGCTGCCTTGCCCTGATAATCTGGGCTTGTTGTGAACAAAAACACTGGTAGATCAGAGCTTACTGCACTTTGCCTCTTCCCAATGTGACCGTGTTGCTGTAGCTTCTAAAGTGAGCATGACAACCTAGATGACTATACACAACATATAACAGTAACTATAACACACAAATCTAAGTTAATTCCAAACAGTGGTCTGCATTTTTTCTCCCTGCCTCGGAAGAGAAACCCACTGTTTGTATATTTTTGTGTGAATTCTGACTATTTGAGATTACAGGGGAGTATTGAGTGTTGTTCAAAAGTATTTTGTGATATATAGTTATTGTACTCCCTCCATCAGGTAAATAGTTACAATAAAGTTATGAAACAAACATCAGTCTTGCTGTCTTGGTACTTTCAAAATGTTTGATTTGTACATGAGTTCTCAACTGTGGTAGAATATTTCTCCTCCAACATGGCAGATTTAAGCGATCACTTACTTCAGACTCTAATCTCCCAACTCTAGCAATGTTCCCTCTCCTTGCACATTATTTCCAGTCTGTCATTTGCTAGCCCTTTATCAACTCCCTCCCTGTAGCACACAACTGCCTCAGCAAAGTCTCAAAACCAATCTAACTATGATTCACTCTTTTGACCTTGGTGTTATGCAATGACCCTGCCACACTCCTTAGTGTCCTTGTGTTGCTCCAACACAGAAGAAGCTCAACTACATCTAGGACAAAGGCACTTGCTAACTTGGTGGACACCATATTCACTTATTCAAAATATTCACTCTTTTCATCAGTGTTTTGACAGCAACTTCCAAACCTATTACCCTCTCAAGCAAGGAGGACAAAGGAGTAGACATGTAGGAACACCATCAACTAAGTTTCCTTCCAACCTACTTGACATCTTGCAAATATATTACTGTTCCTTCAGCAGCCCTGGGTCAAAATCCTGGAAGTCCCTTCCTAAGAGCTTTGAGGATCAGCCTATAGCAATGGACTGCAACAGTTTCAGAAGACAGCTCACAAACATCTTCCACGGCAATTAATGATGGGCAATATCCACGTCCACTGAATAGAGGGGAAAAAGAGTAAGAATTTGTAATCAAAATATAAGATAGTCAGAAGCCCTAACAAAATGGTGACCACTGAATTGTTCACTGCTTCATCCCATTCCTATCAATGCTAAATTTCCAGAACTTAACCTCTAATTTGTTAAAGTTATAATGGTCTGTTAATAACCAGACCAACTCCCTCAAAGTATATTAAGGAGATAATATAGACCCTAACTTTATAAAGGCAAGTGTAAGGTGCTGAGTTCCACGTGATTTGATCGCTTCCTTTCCACATTGTCCATCCATATCATTAGCTTATACACTTCAATCAGATCTGCCTCAGCCTTCTCTGCTCGAAAGAAAACCCAAGCCTACCCAATCTTCCTTGCTAAAATGCTCCAACGTAGGCAACATCCTGGCAAATCTCCTCTGTACCAACTACAGAGCAATCACATCCTATAGTGAGGCGGACAGAACTGCGCACACTACTCCAGTTGTGGCTTAATTTGAGTCCTGTACAGCTCCCAGTGATTCCTTTGATCTTCTTCGTCTCATGCCATTCATTGAATCCTCCCTCGTCTTGTTAATTCAGCCAAAAGTGCACCACCTCTTTTTTTTAAGGTTAAATGCCATCTGACCAATCTGTCTATCTTCCCATAACCCAAGACCTCCTTCCCTTGCTATTAACCATCCAGCCATTGTCTGTGCCATCTACAAATATATCAACCATCTACCCCACATTCATCAACATTATTTAAAGATCACATAAAATAAATGGACCCAGCACTATACAGTAGACATCAACCTCCAGTCACACAAACACCTTTCTACCCCCATTCTGTCTGCTGCCACTTAGCATCCAACATGTGGACTTAACCTGGATGCTGTGTATTTTTACAATCTTTATCAGTGTCCAATGTAGGACCTTGTCAAAGGCTATTTTGAAAACCATACAAACTGCAGTACTCTCATCTAGGCATCTGATCACCTCAAAAAAGTATATAAAATTTGTTAGGCATGACCTTCCTCCAAAAAAGCCTTACTGTCTATCCCTAATCAAGCCTCCCGCTTCAAGTGGAGATTTATTCTCTCCTTCAGAACTTTCTCCAATAACTTCCCTGCCACTGATGTGAGACTCACTGTTCTGTAAATCCCTGTAGGTTTATTTCGGCTATTATTCTTGAAAACTGGAACCCTATTACATGTTCACCATGTCCTTGGCACCACCCATACGGCCAGAGAAGAATTAAAAATTGGGTCAGAGTTTCCGTAATTTCCTGAACAAAAACATAACTTCTGAGGAAGTGTTACCAGACCATAAACGTTAAATGATTTTTGCTTCACAGATGCTGCCAGACTTGCTGAGTTTTTCCAGCAACTTCTGTTTTTGTTCCTGATTTACAGCATCCACAGTTCTTTTGGTTTTTATTCTGTAACTTTCTCCCTTGTGTCCCCCAGCAGCCTAGAGATTTGTTCACTTTTAAACCTGCCACATCAGTAGTTGGTAAGCTATATGGTAGGGTCATCCAGAAGAATAAGACACATGGGATCAAGCGTGTCTTCGCAGTGTGGATTCAGAATCAACTTGCCCGTAGAACACATGGGGTAGTGGTGGAAGGTTGTTTCTCAGGTGGGAGGTGCATGACCAGTGGTGTTTCGCAGGGATCCTTACTAGGACCTCTGCTGTTTGTGATAAATATATAAATGACTTGGAATGAAAGTGTGGATGGACGGGTGGGCTAGTAAGTTTGCAGATGATTCAAAGATCGGTGGAGTTGACGACAGCGTGGAAGACTGTCAAAGGCACGGTCTAAAGATGTGCAGGTTACACCTAAATGGCTATGCTAAATTGCCCGTAGTGTTCAGGGATGTGTAGCTTAGGTAGGTTATGAGGGATGGGTCTGGGTGGGATGCTCCAAAGATCAGTGTGGACTTGTTGGCCTGAAGGGCCTGTTACCACACTGTTGCAATTCTGTATATAAAGCATACAGCAGGATATAGATCAGTTGTAGATACAGGCAGAAAAATGGCAGAGGAGTAAGGAAAAGTATACAGTTAATGGCAGGACTCTGAACAGCATTGACGTACAGAAGGATCTTGGGGTTCAAGTCCATATCTCTCTGAAAGTGGCCACAGAAGTAGATAGGGTGGTTAAGATGACATTTGGCATACTTGCCTTTACTTGTCAGGGCACTGAGCGTAAGAGTCAGGATGCCATGTTGCAGCTTTATAAGATTTTGGTTAGGCCATACTTAGAGTACTGCATTCAATTCTGATCATCACATTACAGAAAGGATGTGAACGCTTTGGAGAGAGTGCAGAAGAGGTTTACCAGAATGCTGCCTGGATTAGGGGTATGAAATAGAAGGACAGGCTAGAAAAACTCATTGTTTTCTCTTGAGCAGCAGAGGCTGAAGGCAGACTTGATACAAGCTTATAAAATTAGGAGATGCATATATAGGGTTGACAGTCAGAGTCTAATGTCTAATACTAGGGGGCATGTATTAAGGTGAGAGGGAGAAAGTTCAAAGGAGACATGAGGGGGCAAGTTCCTTTTAAAAAAAGGAGAGAGTTGTAGCAGTCTGAGATGCACCATTGGGGGTGGTGGTGAAGGCAGATATGATCAGGTGATTTATGGGACTTTTGGATAAGTACACGATATATGCAAGGAATGGAGGGAGGTGGAACAAGGGCAGGCAGAAGAGGCCAGTTTAATTTGACTGGACGTTTAGCACAATATTGTAGGCAAAGGTCCTGTTCCTGTGCTGTACAGATCTGAGTTCTATACCATGATGGAAACTTAGAGTAACACAAACCACTCACTGAAATTAGGCTAGCTTTTTTTTGCACTGGCTGGGCTCTAGGAGCCTTAAAACAGTCATATGGAAAACTAAGCCAGTCTCCAAACTCAGACAGTGTGAGCCACACATCTTCCCACAGGTCCATTAGACAAGGTGACCCCGTTGATCTTGACAAACAGCAAACGTCCTCATCTCAAAGCGTGGTTGGTGTCATGGTTGATCCAGACAGGTTGACTGGTGAATCACTACACAGGGAAAGCCAGCATTATATCCCTAACAGAGAATAAAGGGATGCACTTTCAAGTCAGATTACTAATTTTCAGCTGTGGATCTCAAGTTGATCAATGAAAAAAAAGGTCAGTTTTTGCTGTTAACAGTTGTCTGAAAGAACATTAATTTCAAGTAAGTTATATATAGAAAGAATAGGGCATACAGTTTAGTTTTTCTCATTTCTTTTGAAGTGAAATAAAATCAAGCCACATAAGTGAAATTTTCTTTGCACAAAGTGGATGTAGGCACAATTACAACACTTAAAAGACATGAATAGAAAAGGTTAGGAGCAGGCAGATGAAATTAGTTTTGTTTGGGATTACACTCAGCACAGACTGGTTGGGCCAAAGGGTCTTATTCCATGCTGAATGACTATGACTAATGTACAAACTCCACACAGACAATCATTCGATCTGTAATCAGACCCAGGTGCCTGGTGCTGAGGCAAAACCACTGACCTACTGCCCACTGAGGTGTTCCCAGTCTATTTTGGCTTCTCCCCAGTCCATTTTTTTTTGCAGACCATCATTCTGCTTTTCTTCAAGAGACCTAAGATCAAACTGCACTGGGATCATTATCACCGAAACGCTCCCACACCTGCCTGCCTTCACTCCCCACAATTAGCTTCAGTATTATACCATCCCCTGTTAGCACATTTAAGTGCTGACCTACAACTACACTGATGTTTTTCAGAGAGTCAACTAGCTAAGTTGGTTTGATGGCTGATTTGCAATGCATGGCTCAATCCCTGTCCTCTCAGAGGTTACCATGAAGGGTTCTCCTTCTCAAGCTCTGCCTTGACCTGAGGCGTGGTGACCCTCCGGTTAGACCCACCACCAGACACCTCTCCCTAATGAGAGATTAGCCCTAACCCGCCTTTTAAAACTACGGCGACGTTACTACACATTTTGACGTAAAAAAGTGATGCTCAACGGGAACCATTTACCGAACTTATCTCACCCACCCGAGTCTGTGGAGGTGCCATTCTGCCATCCCACTCTACACGCGCATCGGGCCCAGCAGCGCGGGAAATTTGAAGGCAAATGCCCGGATATTGCCCCCAACCGACACTGAGCACCAAAGCTCCGACTTCCGGAAGCTGCCGCTAGCCCCGCCTTTTGGTGGATGGGCGGTCCCATCGCGATGCTGTTCCATTGGTGGATGATTCTGTTATTCATACCGTACTTCCGTTGTCAGGGGCAGCTGGAGGCAAGATGGCGACGGCGGCAGCAGCAGTAGCAGCGATGGCGGAAGGTCTGAAACGGTGCGGGGAATGGGAGCTGGGCACCGCTTTACCTGATGAATCATACTTTATTTACAGGAACAAGAACAGAAGTTGCTGGAAAAGCTCAGCAGTTCTGGCAGCATCGGTGTAGGGAAAAAAAATTCGCTTCCGGTGACCGTTCATGAGAAGGGACCCTGAGTTCTGAGGAAGGGTCACTGGACCCGAAGCGTTAAATCTCTTTTTTTCTTCACAAATGCTACCAGCCCTGCTGAGCTTTTCCAGTAACTTCTGTTTTTGTTCCTGATTTACAGCATCCGCAGTTCTTTCGGATTTTTCCACACTGTGTTCCTTGCCAAAGCTAAAGTGCGGGCATCTCTCTAAGTATGATATTGGCTGTCTAACATGTCCCTTTCCCTTCAGGACCAGCTGCAGCAATGTCTGAAGCGAGTGACGGGTGAGGACATCCCCAATCGGGCCCAGTGTTTTCAGTGAACTTTTTGTCCAGTGCCATCAGCTGTCCATCCTCTGCCTCACATCCTCCCATGAGTAGAATCATAGAATCCCTACAGTGTGGAAACAGGCCCTTCAGCCCTACAAGTCCACAGCGAACCTCACAGCATCCCACCCAGACCCATCCCCTTAATCTACACCTTCCAGAATTAAGCATGACCAAACCACCTAACCTGCACATCTTTGGACTATGGGAGAAAACCAGAGGAAACCCACGCAAACACGGGGAGAATGTCTGCGCGGAGTTTGCACAGATGCCAGAGGCTGGAATCAAACCCGGGTCCCTGGCGCTGTGAAGCAGCAGTGCTAACTGCTGTGCCACTGTGTGTCATCTAGGCTAATCATGCTCTGCTGCTTGGGGGCTTTAGGACTCAAATCGAGTTTAAATTTTTTTAGATAACAAAGTGTGAAGCTGGATGAACACAGCAGGTCAAGCAGCATCTCAGGAGCACAAAAGCTGACGTTTCGGGCCTAGACCCTTCATCAGATCAATTTTTTTTAGAGCAGGAAAACCTCCTTCCATGTCTGTTGCGCTCTGCGCTCTCCACTCACTCCCCTCCCCAGATCCTGTCATAACATGAAACATAGTATCAGAGATAATGGGAACTGCAGATGCTGGAGAATTCCAAGATAATAAAATGTGAGGCTGGATGAACACAGCAGGCCAAGCAGCATCTCAGGAGCACAAAAGCTGACGTTTCAGGCCTAGACCCTTTATCAGAGAGGGGGATGGGGAGAGGGAACTGGAATAAATAGGGAGAGAGGGGGAGGCGGACCGAAGATGGAGAGTAAAGAAGATAGGTGGAGAGAGTGTAGGTGGGGAGGTAGGGAGGGGATAGGTCAGTCCAGGGAAGACGGACAGGTCAAGGAGGTGGGATGAGGTTAGTAGGTAGCTGGGGGTGCGGCTTGGGGTGGGAGGAAGGGATGGGTGAGAGGAAGAACCGGTTAGGGAGGCAGAGACAGGTTGGACTGGTTTTGGGATGCAGTGGGTGGGGGGGGAAGAGCTGGGCTGGTTGTGTGGTGCAGTGGGGGGAGGGGACGAACTGGGCTGGTTTAGGGATGCCGTAGGAGAAGGGGAGATTTTGAAACTGGTGAAGTCCACATTGATACCATATGGCTGCAGGGTTCCCAGGCGGAATATGAGTTGCTGTTCCTGCAACCTTCGGGTGGCATCATTGTGGCAGTGCAGGAGGCCCATGATGGACATGTCCTCTAGAGAATGGGAGGGGGAGTGGAAATGGTTGGCGACTGGGAGGTGCAGTTGTTTTTTGCGGACTGAGCGGAGGTGTTCTGCAAAGCGGTCCCCAAGCCTCCGCTTGCCCACCGACTCCCACAGCTACCTGGAATACACCTCCTCCCACCCACCCTCCTGCAAAAATTCCATCCCCTATTCCCAATTCCTCCGCCTCCGCCGCATCTGCTCCCACGACAAGACATTCCACTCCCGCACATCCCAGATGTCCAAGTTCTTCAAGGACCGCAACTTTCCCCCCACAGTGATCGAGAACGCCCTTGACCGCGTCTCCCGTATTTCCCGCAACACATCCCTCACACCCCGCCCCCGCCACAACCGCCCCAAGAGGATCCCCCTCGTTCTCACACACCACCCGACCAAACTCCGGATACAACGCATTATCCTCCGACACTTCCGCCATTTACAATCCGACCCCACCACCCAAGACATTTTTCCATCCCCTCCCCTGTCAGCTTTCCGGAGAGACCACTCTCTCCGTGACTCCCTTGTTCGCTCCACACTGCCCTCCAACCCCACCACACCCGGCACCTTCCCCTGCAACCGCAGGAAATGCTACACTTGTCCCCACACCTCCTCCCTCACCCCCATCCCAGGCCCCAAGATGACATTCCACATTAAGCAGAGGTTCACCTGCACATCTGCCAATGTGGTATACTGCATCCACTGTACCCGGTGCGGCTTCCTCTGCATTGGGGAAACCAAGCGGAGGCTTGGGGACCGCTTTGCAGAACACCTCCGCTCAGTCCGCAACAAACAACTGCACCTCCCAGTCGCCAACCATTTCCACTTCCCCTCCCATTCTCTAGAGGACATGTCCAGCATGGGCCTCCTGCAGTGCCACAATGATGCCACCCGAAGGTTGCAGGAAGAGCAACTCATATTCCGCCTGGGAACCCTGCAGCCATATGGTATCAATGTGGACTTCACCAGTTTCAAAATCTCCCCTTCTCCTACGGCATCCCTAAACCAGCCCAGTTCGTCCCCTCCCCCCACTGCACCGCACAACCAGCCCAGCTCTTCCCCCCCACCCGCTGCATCCCAAAACCAGTCCAACCTGTCTCTGCCTCCCTAACCGGTTCTTCCTCTCACCCATCCCTTCCTCCCACCCCAAGCTGCACCCCCATCTACCTACTAACCTCATCCCACCTCCTTGACCTGTCCGTCTTCCCTGGACTGACCTATCCCCTCCCTACCTCCCCACCTACACTCTCTCCACCTATCTTCTTTACTCTCCATCTTCGGTCCGCCTCCCCCTCTCTCCCTATTTATTCCAGTTCCCTCTCCCCATCCCCCTCTCTGATGAAGGGTCTAGGCCCGAAACGTCAGCTTTTGTGCTCCTGAGATGCTGCTTGGCCTGCTGTGTTCATCCAGCCTCACATTTTAATAACATGAAACATTCCTTGTTCAAATCTTACTTAGGTCCCTCCACATCTCTTTCTCCAGTATGTTAATGATGTTTTTAGTGCTGCTTTCCCCTCTCATTTGAAATTAGAAAAAGTATCAATTTTGCTTCCAATTTCTGCTCTCACATGGCCCACCTCTGGCTCCATCCCTCCTCAACATCTGTTTCCATTTCTGGACATTGGTGACCACCAATCTCCACTACAAACTCACTGACTCCCACAGGTCCTTGACTTCTTTAAAAGGTCATTCATGGAATGGAGGCTTGCTGACTAGGCCAGCATCTGTGGCCAAACCATATTACCCAGAGGGCCGTTGATAGTCAAACATTGCTGTGGGTCTGGAATCACACGTAGGCTAGACCAGGTAAAGGTAGCAGTTTCCTTTCCCTAAGGGGGTTAGTCAACTAGTCAGGTTTTCCCCAAGAAGTGACAATGGACATCATCAGACTCCTAATTTCAGATTGTTATTGAATTCAAATACTACCATCTGCCTTGGTGGATTTCCCTCTCTAGTCCTTGAAACATTACCTGGTCTCTAGTTTAACAGTCCAGTGATAATACAACTCACCCAACACCACTCCCCCCCACCCCTTCCCTGGCTTTTACAGCTGCACATGCTCACACCCTGGTTCCTGTCAGAACTTGATCCCATTCTCCTAGTTTCTCAGTCTGTCACATCTGTTCTCATGATGCTACCTTCTGTGGGGGCAGTCTCAAAAATGTCTTTTTTTGTCCTTACTTGAGGATTCCCCACTGCAGTGGTCAGCAGGGCCCTTATTCATGTTTGACCCATTTCCCGCACTTCTGCTTTCTCTTCCCACCTATAATAATGGTTGTGTCTCTCTGGTGCTCGCATGCCACCCAAGCAGACATCTAAAGGATTGCAAGCCACCATTTATGATCCCTTCAACAGGATGCCATGTCCAGACACACATTCCCCTCTCCTCCATTTTGCAGTGGCCATTCTTTCTGGGCCACTCTAGTATACTCCTCCATTCCTGTAGCACCTTCCCATGCAATCGGATGTCTGTTTACCTCCTCACCATCCAGGTGAAGCAGTTATTTATCTGCACTTCATTCATCTACTGTTTTCACTGTTCACAATGTGGTCTCCTCTAAATTGCGGAGATGAAGTGCAGACTGGTTGACTGCTGTAGTGAGCAGCTACGATCTATCTGCAAAAATGGCTGCGTTTCCAGTTGCTTGTCACTTCAACACAGCACCATATTTCCTTACCAGCATTTCTATTGCATCCTGTTAGTGTTCCAGTGAGCCTTAGTGCAAGCTTGAGAAACAATATCTCATTTTCTGCTTGGGGACCTAATAACCTCTAGGATTCAACAAAAGGTTTGAAAACATTAGAGCCTGAGTCTATACTTCAATGTTTTTAATCCACCCCAGACTTGGTCCCATTAATGACATGCGTTGCTTTCAGTAGTCACCCATTCTCGTTGTATGAGTTGCATTCAGCACTGCTGGCTCATTTTCTCACCCTTGGCTCATCGCTTATTAAGTTTTTCTTCAGCCCTGACCTGCTGTCTGTAATCACCTTGTTTACCTATCCCTTTTGAATAATCTGTCTGGGCTGTATCCACCTATCATTGAGTCATAGTCATACAGCACAGAAACAAATCCTCCAGTTCAACCAATCTGTACACACCATAAACCCAAACCAAACTGCCTGCACTTGGCTCATATCCCTCCAAATGTTTCTTATTCATATACTAAATTACTTTTTAACATACCTTTATCCTCATCTACCACTTCCTCAGGAAGTTTGTTCTGCATGTGAATCACTGTGAAAAGAATAGCCCTGCATGTTTTTTTAAAAATCCTTCTCCTCTCACCTTAAAAATATGCCCCCCAAGTCTTGAAATCACCCACCCTAATTAGAAGGCAACTGCCATTCACCCTATCTGTACCCCTCTTGATTTTATAAACCTCTGTCAGGTCATCCCTCAACCTCCTACACACTCTCGCTTCAGCATAAATGTCACTTTTCCTGGTTACTAACCATTCTGATGAAGAATCACTAAACTCTAAATTCTCCTCTCTACTGGCAAATGATGCCAGACCTACTGAGTTTCTCCAGCAATTTTTATTTTTGTTTCTATCATTGCATAGGTTGTTTTCAGCACAGCTAGCCTGTTTTCATTCACTCGGAGCTCCCATTATCACTCGTCTAGTTTATATCTCACAAACAAATAAATTGCTGGTGAATCTTTGCAGGTTTGGCAACATCTGTGGAGAAGAGATACACCATTAATATTTCAAGTCCAAAATGATTTCAGGCTTCCGGTATTCAGCTTTTATTAAAGCTGATAAAGCTATATGGCTCCTAATTATGGGGTATGACAAAATTCGTTCTGTGGCTTTCATCATATTTTATCCAAAAGGATAGCTCTTGTCCTTTACTGATTGGCTGTTCATGAGAGTAGTCTTAAGTATTATAATGTGTGAAGTTTCATCTTGCTGCTCAGTGCTGCCCCATAATAAGAACAGCAGTAGCACCAAAGATAATGGGAACTGCAGATGCTGGAGAATTCCAAGATAATAAAATGTGAGGCTGGATGAACACAGCAGGCCAAGCAGCATCTCAGGAGCACAAAAGCTGACGTTTTAGGCCTAGACCCTTCATCAGAGAGGGGGATGGGGGAGGGAACTGGAATAAATAGGGAGAGAGGGGGAGGCGGACTGAAGATGGAGAGTAAAGAAGATAGGTGGAGAGAGTATAGGTGGGGAGGTGGGGAGGGGATAGGTCAGTCCAGGGAAGACGGACAGGTCAAGGAGGTGGGATGAGGTTAGTAGGTAGATGGGGGTGCGGCTTGGGGTGGGAGGAAGGGATGGGTGAGAGGAAGAACCGGTTAGGGAGGCAGAGACAGGTTGGACTGGTTTTGGGATGCAGTGGGTGAGGGGGGAAGAGCTGGGCTGGTTGTGTGGTGCAGTGGGGGGAGGGGACGAACTGGGCTGGTTTAGGGATGCAGTTGGGGAAGGGGAGATTTTGAAACTGGTGAAGTCCACGTTGATACCATATGGCTGCAGGGTTCCCAGGCGGAATATGAGTTGCTGTTCCTGCAACCTTCGGGTGGCATCATTGTGGCAGTGCAGGAGGCCCATGACGGACATGTCATCTAAAGAATGGGAGGGGGAGTGGAAATGGTTTGCGACTGGGAGGTGCAGTTGTTTGTTGCGGACTGAGCGGAGGTGTTCTGCAAAGCGGTCTCCAAGCCTCTGCTTGGTTTCCCCAATGTAGAGGAAGCCACACTGGGTACAATGGATGCAGTGTACCACGTTGGCAGATGTGCAGGTGAACCTCTGCTTAATGTGGAATGTCATCTTGGGGCCTGGGATAGGGGTGAGGGAGGAGGTGTGGGGGCAAGTGTAGCATTTCCTGCGGTTGCAGGGGAAGGTGCCGGGTGTGGTGGGGTTGGAGGGCAGTGTGGAGCGAACAAGGGAGTCACGGAGAGAGTGGTCTCTCCGGAAAGCAGACAGGGGTGGGGATGGAAAAATTTCTTGGGTGGTGGGGTTGGATTGTAAATGGCGGAAGTGTCGGAGGATGATGCGTTGTATCCGGAGGTTGGTAGGGTGGTGTGTGAGAACGAGGTTGTATCCTCTTTGGGCGGTTGTGGCGGGGGCGGGGTGTGAGGGATGTGTTGCGGGAAATGCGGGAGACGCGGTCAAGGGCGTTCTCGATCACTGTGGGGGGAAAGTTGCGGTCCTTGAAGAACTTGGACATCTGGGATGTGCGGGAGTGGAATGTCTTATTGTGGGAGCAGATGCGGCGGAGGCGGAGGAATTGGGAATAGGGGATGGAATTTTTGCAGGAGGGTGGGTGGGAGGAGGTGTATTCTAGGTAGCTGTGGGAGTCGGTGGGCTTGAAATGGACATCAGTTACAAGCTGGTTGCCTGAGATGGAGACTGAGAGGTCCAGGAAGGTGAGGGATGTGTTGGAGATGGCCCAGGTGAACTTGAGGATGGGGTGGAAGGTGTTGGTGAAGTGGATGAACTGTTCGAGCTCCTCTGGGGAGCAAGAGGATGAACTGTTCGAGCTCCTCTGGGGAGCAAGAGGCGGCGCCGATACAGTCATCAATGTACCGGAGGAAGAGGTGGTGTTTGGGGCCAGTGTAGGTGTGGAAGAGGGACTGTTCCACGTAGCCTACAAAGAGGCAGGCATAGCTGGGGCCCATGCAGGTGCCCATGGCCACCCCCTTAGTCTGTCCTCACACACCACCCTACCAACCTCCGGACTCTCACACCACCCTACCAACCTCCGGATACAATGCATCATCCTCCGACACTTCCGCCATTTACAATCCAACCCCACCACCCAAGACATTTTTCCATCCCCACCCCTGTCTGCTTTCCGGAGAGACCACTCTCTCCGTGACTCCCTTGTTCGCTCCACACTGCCCTCCAACCCCACCACACCCGGCACCTTCCCCTGCAACCGCAGGAAATGCTACACTTGCCCCCACACCTTCTCCCTCACCCCTATCCCAGGCCCCAAGATGACATTCCACATTAAGCAGAGGTTCACCTGCACATCTGCCAATGTGGTATACTGCATCCACTGTACCCGGTGTGGCTTCCTCTACATTGGGGAAACCAAGCAGAGGCTTGGAGACTGCTTTGCAGAACACCTCCGCTCAGTTCGCAACAAACTACTGCACCTCCCAGTCGCAAACCATTTCCACTCCCCCTCCCATTCTTTAGATGACATGTCCGTCATGGGCCTCCTGCAGTGCCACAATGATGCCACCCGAAGGTTGCAGGAAGAGCAACTCATATTCCGCCTGGGAACCCTGCAGCCTAATGGTGTCAACGTGGACTTCACCAGTTTCAAAATCTCCCCTTCCCCAACTGCATCCCTAAACCAGCCCAGTTCATCCCCTCCCCCCACTGCACCACACAACCAGCCCAGCTCTTCCCCCCCCACCCACTGCATCCCAAAACCAGTCCAACCTGTCTCTGCCTCCCTAACCGGTTCTTCCTCTCACCCATCCCTTCCTCCCACCCCAAGCTGCACCCCCATCTACCTACTAACCTCATCCCACCTCCTTGACCTGTCCGTCTTCCCTGGACTGACCTATCCCCTCCCTACCTCCCCACCTATACTCTCTCCACCTATCTTCTTTACTCTCCATCTTCGGGCCGCCTCCCCCTCTCTCCCTATTTATTCCAGTTCCCTCCCCCATCCCCCTCTCTGATGAAGGGTCTAGGCCTAAAACGTCAGCTTTTGTGCTCCTGAGATGCTGCTTGGCCTGCTATGTTGATCCAGCCTCACATTTTATTAGCAGTAGCACCAATTCAGCCATTTAATAAGATTATGACTGACCTTTGATCTTAACTCCATTCCTGCACAGTTCCCAAACTTGGTGATTCCCTTGAAGATTCAAAAATCTATTAACTTGTTTCTTGAATATATTTAATGATCCAGCTTCTGCTGTCTGAAGTAGAGAATTCCAAATATCTACTACCCTTTGGATGAAGAAATTCCCCCTTATCTCAGTCTTAATTATCAAACCCTCATTGTGAGACTGTGCCGTCTAGTACTAGACTTCACAGCCAATGGATGTAATCTTTCACTATCCATCCTGTTCAGCCCCTCTGCATTTTGTTCATTTCAGTCAGATCATCTTATTCTGCTAAAATCTGGAGTGTAGAATTAATCTTCTGAACTTCTTATAACACCACCCAGTTACTGCAGAAGTTAATGCAGTGAACCTCTGCTGCAACAACAGTAGGTTATGGGTTAATTTTCAAATGCTAGTATGGAACGTGGGCAAGACTGATATTATTTCCCATTATCAAGGACATGTGTGGAGATGAGGCCTCATATATATCCTCAGAGGTGGAGTAAACATAAAGGATTTCATCCTAAGTAATTATCTCAATCTTAGCATTGAAGGAGAGTTGAGAAATTTTCAACAGTTTACAGATTTTCTTTTATTTTTGTTAAGACTGCCTCTGGAAAATAATGGTATTTTGTAGTTAATGTTTTATGACTCTAGTGCTGAGATTAACAACTCTCCAACTGTTTTGTTTCCCCAGAAAGGTCCCGAGGAAAGTGCTCAGCCAGCTGCATCACCGTGATTGTGGTGTTGGTTGGCCTGCCTCTTTGGTGGAAGACAACAGAGACGCATCGTGCCTCTCTGCCTTACAAACAGATCAGCGAACTAGATATTCTCTTGGTAAGAATGTTTCAATGGCAGTACGTTGGACTTTGTCATGTTGTAAGATGTGAATGTGTAGTTTCCTGTCAGGGCAGTATCGATTGTCAGCCATGATTCAGTGGGTAACACCTTTGCCTCTGAATCAAAATATTCTGGGTTCAAGTCACATTGTAGAAACCTGCTGCAGGCTGAGGGAGTGCTGTTTATCAGATGAGGCAATGTCTATGCTTTAAAAGATTCTTGTGCATTAATATATTTTGAAGATGATTTGCTTACATTTGCCATGGCCAATATTTATCTCTTAATTGACATCTCTTTAAAAACCGATATATTGTCATTACTATTTTGCTGTCTGTGCAAGCTACACTCAACACACAAATTGAACCTGAACAATATCATTAGCAGTTGTGTTGCAAATTAGCTACTACACCCTGAGAGAGGTACCCTGGGGGATGTATCAGAAGTGGATTCCTGTATTCAGGTTTTTTTTTGTGGGGTAGGGGATGACTACCGTTTAGGAGCAGCACTGGGGCCTGTGATTTCTGAAGCTGGTCTTGGTAGATACATTTCATATTTGGTTGACTGTAAAGCTTTGTCATATCCTGTGCTAAGAAAGATGTTTGTACCTTTCTCTGGTTATTGGCATGTGCCTGGACTGTGCTTGGGGCACTGGACATGGTCCCTGTGCTATACTGGAAATTGCTGGTGAAGATGTTTATTTGCAGACATTCCACTTGCCTTGTAATAGCTTTTCCAGTTGGTTTCTGGATTGTGAATGGAAGGCAGGTTGTCTTGACTTTTGCAACCTTGATTCATCGAGTGCAAACAGAAGGAGGCCTGTCAGAAAGGGCTGTGGAAAATGAGTGTTTTACTTTTCTTCTACGTTTTTGCCTTGGTGTTGGCTGCTGCAAGAATAATTCTTTGTGCTCCAACTCTATTTTGATACTCAAGACCCCATCCTTCCCCTTATGAGTTTTCTCAGCTATTGTTGGCACATGATTTGTCTACAGGATGTATCATCATCATCAAACTAAAGCAGAGAAAGATCCAAAGAGAGACCTTTACATGCTTACAAACTTTCTGGAGGTTGCAGCCAATTTCTTTCTCAGGTCTGTTGCTGACTAATTTCAAACCAAAGGCACCTGGTGCTATCTTGTTTCTGTAAAGTGTCGAATCCAGCTTCTCAAAAAGTAACATGACTGTGTGCCGAATAAATAGAGACCACACAGTTCTACTTTTGACCGTTGAGTTGTAAAATAAAAACAAAGAACAAAGAAAATTACAGCACAGAAACAGGCCCTTTGGCCCTCCAAGCCTGCGCCGATCACGATCCTCTGTCTAACCTGTCATCTATTTTCTAAGGGTCTGTGTCCATTTGCACCCTGCCCGTCCATGTACCTGTCCAAATATATCTTAAAAGACGCTAATGTGTCTGCGTCTACCACCTCTGCTGGCAACGCGTTCCAGACACCCACCACGCTCTGTGTAAAGAACTTTCCACGTACATCTCCCTTAAACTTTCCTCCTCTCACTTTGAACTCATGACCCCTAGTAATTGAGTCCCCCCACTCTGCGGGGGAAAAAGCTTTTTGCTATCCACCCTGTCTATACCCCTCATGATTTTGTAGATGTCAATCAGGTCCCCCCTCAATCTCTGTCTTCCTAATGAAAATAATCCTAATCTACTCAACCTCTCTTCATAGCTAGCACCCTCCATACCAGGCAACATCCTGGTGAACCTCCTCTGCACCCTCTCCAAAGCATCCACATCCTTTTGGTAATGTGGCGACCAGAACTGCGCACAGTACTCCAAATGTGGCCAAACCAAAGTCCTATACAACTGCAACATGACCTGCCAACTCTTGTACTCAATACCCTGTCCAATGAAGGAAAGCATGCCATATGCCTTCTTGACCACCCTATTGACCTGCGTTGTCACCTTCCGGGAATAATGGACCTGAACACCCAGATCTCTCTGTTCATCAATTTTCCCTAAGACTTTTCCATTTACTGTATAGCTCACCCTTGAATTAGATCTTCCAAAATGCATAACTTCGCATTTGCCCGGATTGAACTCCATCTGCCATTTATCTGCCCAACTCTCCAGTCTATCTATATTCTGCTGTAATCTCTGACAGTCCCCTTCACTATCTGCTACTCCACCAATATTAGTATCATCTGCAAACTTGCTGATCAGACCACGTACACCTTCCTCCAAATCATTTACATATATCACAAACAACAGTGGTCCCATCACAGATCCCTGTGGAACACCACTGGTCACAATTCTCCAATTTGAGAAACTCCCTTCCACTACAACTCTCTGTTTCCTGTTTCCTAGCCAGTTTTTTATCCATTAGCTAGCACACCTTGGACCCCATGTGACTTCACTTTCTCCATCAGCCTGCCTTCCAGACCCAGTAAATTTTCTGCAACACAACAGTGAGCAGACTTCCAATTTATCAGTTTATATTCCAAAACAAATGTTGTTATACATTTTATTTTGCAATTTCAGGAAACCTCAGTTTACAGCTTTTTCAATACACTTTTAGGGTCAAACCTGATATTTTTTGAGTACAAGTCAGGATGCAACAGTACGATGTATGCATGGCTTTATGTTGGCAGTAAGTGTTCCTGACTGTGCCACTGGGTAACGTGATAGAAAACTAAACTTTCTTCTGTCTGGTGTCAACCTAGGTGCAGTGGTAGGCAAGTCCCTTCTCTCTGGTAAGGCATTCTAGCACTGAAGGAGCACCATCTGAAGAGGTTACATTTCAGATCAGATACTAAACCAAGGCTCCACAATTGGCTCAAGTGGATATAGAACACCCCTTAGCAATATTCACATAAGATCAGGAAGAATTCTCCCCAACATCCTGGACAGAGTTGGTGTGATTTCAATTTGTGGGATTTTCCTATGCAAATATTGATTGTTGTGCTTACCTACCTTACAGAAGAGGCGAGACAAGAGGAGGATTGTACTCTTTCCTACAGGCTGACAAGTTAAATGGTCCATGTCCTTTGAACTTGTTTAATTAATATGAGTCATGGAACCTTGTGCTTCTTTTGCAGCTTGACATTAGTGTGCCAGTGGAGGTGGTCTTCGCAAGAGGCACGTTGACGGCGGAACAACAGAAAAGGCTACTGCCACAGACTCAGTTTAGTCAGAAGATAAATCAGCTGGATGGTGAGTAAACTGAAAATGGTGCCTCCTCGCTTATATGCTGATTGCAATAGTGTTGATGTTTGAACAGGTAAAGAAATGTTTGACCCCACACTAATCTGTCATCCTCTTTGTATTATCGTGCTGTGCAAACCAAGAAGATACCAGCTTTGATTTCACGGTTTGTGCTGAGATTAATTGATCACCATAAGATAACAGAGCACAATAGTTGATCTTAGCTCTTGTCAAGGGTTTTGCCCCATATCACCACCCAGTGACTCCTGGTTGGGATGTGCATATGCGTGCTCTTCAAGTGATGATAGCCACAGATTCAGCTGTGTGATCTCTACTGAAACTCTGAGGATTATCAGGGAGAAAGCATGAACAAACTAAATATGAAGAGAATCTATTTTATACTGTCGATGTTAAAAATCCCTTTGTACTGTTCTTCCACATGTTAGTATAGAGTAAGTATAGTGCTCCCTATGGTTTGCTACACTCAACACACAAATTGAACCTGAACAATATCATTGGCAATTGTGTTGCTAAATCGCTGTATAGTCAGGTTAATTTCTTGTACTAATTCTGTTTCACATCTTGTTGCTTTGTAAAATTTAAAACCCTGTACTTTCTCTCCCTCAGGTAAAACAGGCTTCAAGTATAGATATGAGAAGACATACAGGGCTGCCACTGGCGTAGAACAAGATGCTATAATGGGTGAAAATGTGGAAGGTATAAGTTTGCTGCTGTATATGTTTTCTATATTGATTTTATAGACTAGATGTAGAATCCCTACAGTGTAGAAACAGACCCTTCGGCCCAACAAGTCCACACCAAACCTCAGAGCATGCCACCTAGACCCATTCCTCCTCTCTCTCTCTCTCTCTCTCCTCTTCACCCCACCCCCCACACACACACAAACCACCCAATCTACACCTCTCTGAACACTATGGGCAATTTAGCATGTCCTTCCACTTACCCTACACATGTTTGGACTGTGGGAGGAAACCGGAGCGCCCAGAGGAAACCTACACAGTCACAGGGAGAATGTGCAAACTTCACACAGAAAGTCGCCCGAGGCTGGAATCGAACCCGGGTCCCTGGTGCTGTGAGGCAGCATTGCTCACCACTGTGCCACCTGTATTGCCCTACTTTATTTCTGTCTCTGTCTGGTGCACTTGTCTGAAATCCAAATGAATCCTTTGTTTTCATAGATACAGAGAGGATGAATTGAAGACTAAATGTCCGAGTTACCACTGTGATTGGCCACTGCAGTCAATTGTTCGGAGATCTTTGGGAATGATGTAGGGAGATGACTGATACCTCTGGCAATAAGCCCTTCTCCACTGAGCTGATGCAGTGATTTACATTGATTAAACAGAGACTTTAGCAACTTGTGACCAGAATGGTCCACTATTGTGAGGCCGATTATAAACCTTAAAAGCATTGTGAGTATTCTCTTTCAGGGTCCATATTGATATTTGTCATTCTGCTGTAACTTGCCCAAACTTGCTTCACAGCACTGATCTGGGAAATCTATTACAGAATTGAAGACCTCCATCTGCCTGTGTAATGCAACAGTTATTCCCTGGTTTCTTCTTATGAAAACCAATAGTATCAGTCTTGCTAATATTTATTTGGAAGAAATTCCTGCTCATCTCTTATTGGCTAGTTGAGGGGACCAGGGAAGTAATAGTGAGATTGTGTTGTCAGTATATATTAGGAACCTATTTTGGGTGACATCACTGAGAACTATCATGTATTTAAAAAGGATAGAAGAGGGTCAAAGCTACATTCTTGGGAACTCCAGAAAGAACAGAAAGGCCCTGACCAGCTATCAACATACATGAATCTCATTTAAATATCATTGCTCATTTAAATGTATTGCTCACTGATTTTTCACTGGCTCTTTGTCTGACTGCATCGATTTCAAAATTCTTACCCTCATTTTAAATCCCTGTATGGCCTCATCCCTGGCAATCTCTGTAATCTCCTCCAACCCTTTAAGCCCTCTCTGCTTTTATAATTCTGCCTCTTGAATATCCCTGATTTTAATAACTATGTCATTAGCAGCCGTGCTTTCAACTGCCATGACTTTAAGCACTGGAATTCCCTCCTTATCAATGTTCTCTTTTTGAGATGATCCTTTAAACCTTTGATAATCTGGACTTGATTTCTTCTGCTTTGGCTTGTTACACATGTTTAATTTATATATTGCTCTTGTAAGCCCCTTGGGATTTATTTTAATTTAAGTACGCTAAAAATGTAATTTGTTGTAGAATATTGCATGAGATCAAAATAAAATGTCTCATTGAAAGGATGTTACTTCCACCTCCACCTCCACCTCCACTTTCCATCTCCACCTTTGTTCCAGTCCACCTGATGCCAAGCCTTCGTTTTGTGTTTTTACGAATAGATATTGTGCAGTGCCAGTGTTTGCTTGGCTAACGTATACCCAATTCTACATAAATGTAAACAAAAACTTTTCTAGTATCCTATAACTTATCGCCTCCTGCTTACTCACCACCCTTGTGCATCTGGACATACTATGTCTTCTAACTACCACATGCTGCAAATTTAGATTTCCCATCCTATGAAGTGCCTTGGAGCTAAATAAATTTGAGTTGTTGATGTTAAAATCTCTTCCTGGGCTTATCCCTGTATATCACTGTGATCTCTACAAACTTCCAGACCTAGGAAAGTGGATTAGTTAGATCCAGAATTGACTGAGTGGCAGGTAGCAGAAGGTGGTGGTTGAGGGGTGTATTTGTGACTGGAAGCCTGTGTCCATTAGCGTTCCAAAGTGTTCAGAGACAGGGCTGTCAATGTTTGTGGTATGTATAAATTATCTAGTCATGAATGTAGAAGGGTTGGTTAGTGAGGTCATGGATAATGCAAAAATTGGTGGATGGTAAATAGTGGGGAGGATAACCTTAGGCATCTGAAAAGAGAAACAACTGGATCAAGGTTCGGTTTGGGACTTAGCTGAAACCTTAAGCTGTTAATCTCAAACTGTTGTGGTGTAATTTGAACTCAGGTTTTTTAATTATTAGTCCAGGCCAGTATAATTTAACCACTTATTCCGAGGTGCACACTTAGAGAAGAGTTGTCTGCAGCCTGGGAAATACAAGTGGTCCACCTGCACTCTAGCTTCTGCTAAGCACTAATCAGCTACTTCATCTTGACACCCTGGTCAGCCCAGCTGATTGCTCACAAATGTTTAGTTTAGTTTTGAAATAGTTGTGGAATGGCTCTATGTTCTTTTTGTTTTGTCATCCATCCCAGCTCCTCTTTCTGCAAGGAGTTGCATTTCTATGAAGGACAGTCTTGAGCTTGATGATCCCTTAATCATGCTGGGTTGCTCACTTTAGAATTAAAAACAGGCAATGTAACTGTAGGAGCAACACCTCAAGATGACACTTAAAAATCTTGCCAGAACTTTAACTGGATAGTGATTAATTATGGGAGTGGCATCCTGATTTGACTTTTTTCTCTTCCTCTCCCTCTCTTGATTTCTTCTCAAGATGTATTCATTGTTTTTTCTATCCCTATTTTCTCACTCTCCTTATTTCAGATGGCTAATGCTATTTCTGTTATTATTTCTCCTGTCCAACCCGCAATGTTCTTATGTGGAAAAGCAGATCAGGTGTTGAGACTGCCATGCTCTTCATCCATAGAGCTCTGTTTTGAAAAGCCTTTTTCCAACTGTGTCACTCATTTCAAAATTCGAGATTTGCTTTCCAGTCTAACTCCTTCTCTCTTCAATTTTCAGTGACAGTTGTCACGCTTTCCCGAGTTTATGAGAGTTTGGTAGGATCTGTGGTGATATACGTTGTGCCTGCCGATTCCCAGCTTTTTCCGCCCGAAGCCAGTGTTTACATTGGGAAACACAGAGCTGCCTTCCTGCGCTCACCTGTGACTAGATCGCATACTGTGGCAGAGGTGCTTCAGGACATTGATGACAATGTGGAAGAGATCCTGCAAACAATGTCCTTCACTGATGACATGGTGGTTGCAGCACTGTCGAGTCGCTCTCCCTCAGGAACGTTTGGCACTGACACCTTCACAGACAGCATGACAGCTTTTAAATCTAGTCTTGGTAAGAATTTCTGCTTTTTTTATTGTTTGGTGCTGCACTTTTGTTCCTCTATCTCCTGAAGGTGTGGACTGTCACCGGGAGATAGCTTTATTGTTTGCAACTATGCCCTGATATCTTGTCTGAAAACTTAATCAGTATGTCTGAGCTTAGACAGAACAAGAGAAATTTTAGATAACAACGTGTAGAGCTGGATGAACACAGCAGGCCAAGCGGCATTAGAGGAGCAGGAAAGCTGACGTTTCGGGCCTACTCCTTGTTATCTCAGATTCTCCAGCAACTGCAGTTCCTACTATCTCAGAAGCATTTTAACCTGACGTAAGTTGAGCTAACTGTGGAATTGAATGCTGAGTATAGATCCTGCCCAATACTTTTAGGATATTTTGTAAAGTAGTGTTGCACCTTCTCCTGATAGCTTGGTAACTGGTGGGTTGGGTTAAAACTCCCCCAATATCTTAACAAGGACTTAGACTGGGGTGTATCACAGCAAATCCAATCTGCCCTTGCTTAACAGTCACATATACTGGCAAACTGGGTACGGGGCAAGTATCCAGGCTGATATTCTCCTTCTATGCTCAGGAAGCAGGAAACAATTGTAGCCTTTCTTCTGAATCATCCCACAATGAAATGGCATATGAACCACCCTCACTTGAGATCTCACAAATGTACTGGAACTTTGCGCAATTTCCCCTGGACCCTCACCTCTAATCTCATAACAAATACTCATAGATGATGGCAGTAATCATTCACATACCTTACAGCTTAAATATTTTAATATATATATTTCAAGACTATGTAGAGAAACATTCTGCAAATAGCAACATGGCATTATATGTGTTCATCTTAGCTGTGAGAACTGCCCTACCCTCGTCTGTTAAATAATCGCAGTGTTCTATGTATTAAATAATAGACCAACCAGCTTTATTAATTAGTGCATAAATACCATCAACACCACAAACAGTGTTTGCTTTAATGATACACATTGGTTTGTTTTG